>NC_069501.1:657088856-657191356 GCF_027579735.1 Bombina bombina | reverse complement strand
AAAACTATTATTAACTAATAAATCAAAAAGCAAGAAGGTTAAAAGAACAAACTCTCTCAAATAAAGTTTGGAGTTATTAGTGCTGACATTATGTCAGTTTAAATAGACACTGGACTCCAAAAAAAATAATCTATTATGCATATGAGAGAACAAAAATTAAAAATACAAATGCACATTAATGCAAATAAATTGAAACCTAAAGGAAGAGCAAACCAGCTAAATTTCAATTTGCAAATAGCCAGACATTTAAATGATCTTCACCTTCTGATGGATTAAACCATTTCTCCAAGAACCTCCTGCAAAGGTCCATCTTCAGACGTATGGAAGAAGCTAGGGTCAAAGTTGTTTAAAGGGACATAAACCTGCAATAGTAAAATGCTCTAACGTGCTACAGCATTTTCCTATCTTACACTTCTGAGGGCCTCTGTGTGTTTAACTCTTACAAACACTCTAAACACATAATAAACAGCCAGGGATCTGTGCCTATATGCATATACAGTTCCTTATTGGCTTACTTGGTCAGATACTGCATGCAAGGGTAATAATAATAATAATAATAAGACTACACGTCACGTCGAATTTGAACTACAACCTATCAGCAGATGACCATCAAAAGAATTGTTTTTTTTTTTTATGCCTATTGTGAAATTCCTAGACTCATATGCTTTTTTAATTATAATTTACTTCTATTATCAAATTTGCGTCATACCCATGATATTCTGTGTTGAAGAGACACCTAGGTAGGTGTCAGAAGCTCTACGTGGCAGGAAATAGTGCTGCCATCTAGTGCTTCTGCAAATTAATACAATTATTGCATAACTGCTGTCATATAGTGCTCCAGAAATGGGCAAGCTCCAAAGCATATGTCCCTGCTTTCAAACAAACAAACCAAGAGAACAAAGAAAAAATTATAATATAAGTACATCATTAGTTGTTTAAAACTGTATGATCTATAGCATTAGTTTTCAAACCTATCCTTAGGCTTCCTAACAGGCCATATTTTGAGGATATCTTAACTGGAGCACATGTGAAATAATCAGCTGATTAGTAAACATGGTTACTTTACGTGCTCTCATCCAACGTAATCCTGAAAACATGGCCTGTTGGAGAGGCCTGAGGACAGATTTGAAAACCAGTGCTCTGTCTGAATCATGAAACAATAATTTTGGCTTTCATATCTCTTTAATTAGACAGCCACTCATTTTTAGTAGAGAGGTACTTATTGTTAGAGTCCTGATTAGCCCTCTTTATAATCTCTAAAAAAACAAAACAAAATAAAAAACACTCAATAGATTTACCATAACTGTGTTTTCCCAACTCCTGGCACACCACAGATCTCTGTAATTTTGGTTAATGGCACTCCCCCTCCTAGAATTTCATCCAGTGTGGAACAGAAGGAAATAATATTTCCTTGATCTTTGGCAAGTAGCTCAAGTGCTGTATGCTTCTGAGTGACCTCTGAGTTTGCCAAGCATTGGGTTCCCTCTCTTATAATCCGTAGTGCTTCCAAAGCATCTTCCTTAGAAATTCCAGATTCTGAAAAATGAAAGTCATAGTCATGTTCAAATTCAAGTTCTGAGATTTTAGTGGCACTAAGATCATTTAATGTTGGGTACATCATAACAGACAGGTGATTACAAATTATTTTTCAACAATCACCTACTACCTACAAGGACATACAATCCCTAATTGAAATCAGGTTAGATAAAAATCAAAGATTTTTTTTTTTTTTTAACTAAATCAGATTTTTTTTTATATTAAATATTATTATTATTATCAGTTACTTATTGAGCGCCAACAAATTCCACAGCGCAAAAAAAAAAAAAAAAAAAAAAAAAAAAAAAAAAAAAAAAAAAAAAGGGGGATTCTTTTTGAATAAAATGCTTTTTGATGAAAAATCTATCTAAAAATATTGTTCCTATTTAAGATACATCCCAAATGTTATTCATGCCTGAAATAAGAATTTGTTTATAATTATGTAGCACGAGGCTGTGGTAAATTCATTCTATTAATCTAGCGCTGCGGAATCTGTTGGCGCTCTACAAATAACCGATAATAATAATTAAAGGGACAGTCTAGGCCAAAATAAACTTTCATGATTCAGATAGAGCATGTCATTTTAAACAATTTTCCAATTTACTTTTATCACCAATTTTGCTTTGTTCTCTTGGTATTCTTAGTTGAAAGCGAAGCCCACCTCTTTCAGATTGCATTTTAACAGTTTTTCACCACTAGAGGGCGTTAGTTCACGTATTTCATATAGATAACACTGTTTGTGCACGAGAAGTTATCTGGGAGCAGGCACTGATTGGATAGACTGCAAGTCTGTCAAAAGAACTGAAAAAAGGGGCAGTTTGCAGAGGCTTAGATACAAGATAATCACAGAGGTTAAAAGTATATTATTATAACTGTGTTGGTTATGCAAAACTGGGAAATGGGTAATAAAGGGATTATCTATCTTTTAAAACAATAAAAATTCTGGTCCCTTTAATCCATTCACAGTTCTATGCTCTCCCAGAGGTTTCTGTAAGATCATTTTTGGCATTTTTCTGTCTAGAACAGGGGTATCAAACTCAAAGTATCTGGGGGCCACTGGTCAAGTGTTCTTCTCCCATGGGGGCCGCTTGAACTGAGTGAGTGCTCGGAAATTGGATATACTAGGAAATGGAAGTGACATTTATCCAAGTATTAGTAAAAAGTGGGAGTTGTAGCCCACAATAGATATACACAGTTGTATATTTATCTTGTGAGTACCAAGTGAAGTGATCATCTTGGAACTGTATAGCAATGTAAAAAGTGATATTTACCCAATGCAGTGTGTGGTGGGAGTCTACACTGGATGCTTTGTCTTTATATTTGTCTTGTGAGTGCCTATAAAGAATATCAACTAGTTACAACTCTTAGAACCTTAAAAATAAATTGACAGCCCAAATTAATGGTTTACCTATTAGACAAGGGAGGGCCAGATTAAACTATTTTGAGGGCTGCATTTGGCCCTGGGGCCTGTACTTTGAGACTACTGGTCTAGAAGATATCACAAGTTCTTGGTTTTTGTAGTTCTCAAAACTGAATTAGTGCCTGTAGAAATACACCTCTTCTTCAAACAAAAAAAAAATGCAGAGTTGAGAAATAGACCTTAAAAGGGATAGTCTCCTACAGAATTGTTATTGTTTAAAAAGATAGATAATCCCATTCCCCAGTTTTGCAAAACCACATAGTTATATTAATATACTTTTTAATTACCATTTAGAGCAGATAGAGTTCCATCAATATATATTATTAGAACCAAAGAAGGACAGGGCTGCACTGGAAACCACAAGAAAACACATGCTTTATTTAAAAGATAAAAGAGACACAGGGTATGCCTTTACCTATTGAACTCCATGTATCAAAAGAAACGTAGAGCAGATGGTTGTAAATCACATATACTACATATATATACCCCCTACATGCTAGCCTGTGTCTAAGCCGGCATAGAACAGTCCATGATACAATCCTGGCTCATAGTGTAAATACACGCTCCAGCTGTGCTAGACAGATTTGCCGTCCTAACCTCAATTACCCTGGGCACTTAAGTGTAAAGACACGCTCCGGTATTGAGAGGTATGTACTGTCCCACAAATATCAAAGAGAACCAATGTCGACTTTCCAACAAAGCAGGATAATTATCCCAGAGGGCATGAAAATACATCCACCACCTTGCAAGGCTTTTACCGCATGGCTTACACTCGCTTCTTGATTCTTAGGAACGGTGCCTATGTCAGGGCTACCAAATACCTGAATGATACTGTGATGTGTGCCGATGTGGGTCTTCACTTGCTATTGTGCCGTAGGTAGGTGAACTTGATTTCTCTGTACGTGTACAATCAAAACTGCTCCACCATAGTAACGTCTACCTCCACGTTGCAGATTTCCAAACTCCAAACATTACGCGTTTCGCCCCTCCCCCTTCAGGGCTGGAATCGAGGCTTTGTCAGATTACCTTGTATCTAAGCCTCTTCAGAGTGGCCCCTTATTTCAGTTCTTTTGACAGATATACATTTTAGCCAATCAGTGCTGACTCCTAAGTAACTTCATGGGCATAAGCACAATGTTATCTATATGGCAAACATGAACTAACACCATCTGGCTGTGAAAAACTGTTAAAATGCACTGAGATAAGAGGAGGCCAGCAAAACTAAACATCCAAGACCTTTTCTTAAAAGGGCCAATACTGCCGTTCTCACCAGAAGAGGGTTTATTCGCCTGAACAATAAAAATCTCCCGTGCTTGAACTGAAATTAAAGAGCAACGCGTTTCAAAACCAAAGTTTCTTTCTCAAGCTTCTGGTGAGAACGGCAGTATTGGCCCTTTTAAGAAAAGGTCTTGGAAGTTTAGTTTTGCTGGATCAATACTAAATCTGTAAAATAAACTGCACTGCATCACCTGGGTGTTCAGCCGCAACTTTCATACTCATATAGCCTAGCGCCTTTCCTTTACTACTCGAACCCGCAAATTCTCCGTGGGTGGTCTAAGCCGGTTCCTGCTCTCTGACATGTGAGTACAGATATACGTTTCGGTATTGGTCCTGATAATACACTAAGAAGGACTCTCTGTCTATAGGAACACAGTGTCACTTACCATCACTGCTAGGACGGCCCTTCACAACCAGCTGTTCCTTCACTTAAATTCTGGTGGATTGACATACAAGACTTTTAAAAACAGACTGCAATTTGGAATACGGCTTTCATACAAATACTACAGATTTCTTTTGGGTGCAATGCAATAGCCGTGTCCTACAGAGCAATATAGACTTTTCTGCACTTGTATTTCTTGTTTCTGTGTTAATTGTATTTGTGTATTATTTGTGATATTTTATAATAGGTCGACCTATATTGTTTTGTGTAATAAATTAAATTTTTTTATATTTCAGCTATTGTGTAACCGGCATCTCACTCTGGCTATTAATATTACATATTTTTTTATTTTTTCATTGGTAACATTCACTCGTTTTATATTATTTATATATATTTTTATATTATCTATATATATATTTATAACTGTGGATCATTCCTATGTCCACTTTTGTGGTTAATCTTCTGCGCTTGTGAGATTGTTTTTTTTCTAAGTTTTGATTTTAAATTAGTTTTTTTATTGTTCTGATTTTACTATACTCTTTAGCTTTTTCTAAGCGCTCCCTAGTATTTTTATTTATCTATCCTTAAAGTAGAGCAATGCTCTACTGGGAGCCAGATGAACATGTTGGATGAGCCAATGAAAAGCAGCTAGCTCACAGTAGTGCATTGCTCCTGAGCCTACCTTTGTATGCTTTTTAAACTTCTAAATTTCTGCCTGATTCTAAGCCACTACAGACAGCTTTTTATCACATTCTTTTGTATTACTTATCACAACAGGAGACTGCTAGATCATGTGGGCCATATAGATAACATTGTGCTCACGCCTGTAGGTTATGGATGACTGCACTAATTGGCTAAAATGCAAGCCGATAGATAATAAATTAGTATGTGATTAATGGGCTGTCAAGAGGCTTAGCTACAAGGTAATCACAGATTTTAAAAGTATATTAACCCCTTAACGACCAACGACGTATGGGGTATGTCCTGCAAAAAAATGCAGTTAACGACCAAGGACGTACCACCTTCGTCGTTGGTCTTTGAAAGCCCTGGAAGCGATCCTGATCGCTTCCAGCCGCTTTCATGTTATTGTAGTGATGCCTTGATATTGAGGCATCCTGCAATAACAGTTTTGAGCAGTCCGATGCAAAGAGAGCCACTCTGTGGCCCTCTCTGCATCGGCCATTGATCGCGGTGTTCGTTGGTGGGAGCTTATCCAGGGAGGCGGCGATCAGTGGAGGAGGGGGGCGGGATCGTGTGTGGGGTGCGTGCCAGAATGCGGGAGCGTGCGCGCGCGTGCACAAGGATGGGTGCCCGCGGGTGGGAACCCTACACTATGGAACAAGTATAAGGACTCAGTGGGAGAGACTCAGTGGGAGAGAGGGTAAAAATAAATAAAATTAGTAATCTGGGAGAGGGTTGGGGGTTGTGGGGCAGCTACACTACAGAAAATAGTTGTTTTTTTTAATAAAAAATAAACAAAAACGTTTTTGATTTCAAACTGGGTACTGGCAGACAGCTGCCAGTACCCAATATGGCGCACAATAAGTTAGTGAAAAAGGGATTTTTTTTTATTTGATCGCATTTTACGGTGAAATGGTGGCATGAAATATACCAAAATGGGTCTAGATCAATACTTTGGGTTGTCTACTACACTAAAGCTAAAATTAACCCTGCAAGCTCCCTAATTAACCCCTTCACTGCTGGGCATAATAGACGTGTGGTGCGCAGCGGCATTTAGCAGCCTTATAATTACCAAAAAGTAACACCAAAGCCATATATGTCTGCTATTTCTAAAGAAAAGGGATCCCAGAGAAGTATTTACAACCATTTGTGCCATAATTGCACAAGCTGTTTGTAAATAATTTCAGTGAGAAACCTAAAATTGTGAAAAATGTAACGTTTTTTTAATTTGATCGCATTTGGAGGTGAAATGGTGGCATGAAATATACCAAGATGGGCCTAGATCAATACTTGGGGTTGTCTACTACACTACACTAAAGCTAAAATTAATCATAGAAGCTCCCTACATGCTCCCTAATTAACCCCTTCACTGCTAGGCATAATACAAGTGTGGTGCGCAGTGCCATTTAGCGGCCTTATAATTGCCAAAAAGCAACGCCAAAGCCATATATGTCTTCTATTTATGAACAAAGAGGATCCCAGAGAAGCATTTACAACCATTTATGCCATAATTGTACAAGTTGTTTGTAAATAATTACAGTGAGAAACCTAAAGTTTGTGAAAAAATTTGTGAAAATGTGAACGATTTTTTTTATTTGATCGCATTTGGCGGTGAAATGGTGCCATGAAATATACCAAAATGGGCCTAGATCAATACTTTGGGATGTCTTCTAAAAAAATATATACATGTCAGGGGATATTCAGGGATTCCTGAAAGATATCAGTGTTCCAATGTAACTAGCGCTAATTTTGAAAAAAAGTGGTTTGGAAATAGCAAAGTGCTACTTATATTTATGGCCCTATAACTTGCAAAAAAAGGAAAGAACATGTAAACATTGGGTATTTCTAAACTCAGGACAAAATTTAGAAACTATTTATCATGGGTGTTTTTTGGTGGTTGTAGATGTGTAACAGATTTTGGGGGTCAAATTAGAAAAAGTGTGTTTTTTTTCCATTTTTTCCTCATATTTTATAAATTTTTTAATAGTATATTATAAGATATTAAGAAAATAATGGTATCTTTAGAAAGTCCATTTAATGGCGAGAAAAACGGTATATAATATGAGTGGGTACAGTAAATGAGTAAGAGGAAAATGACAGCTAAACACAAACACCGCAAAAATGTAAAAATAGCCTTGGTCCCAAACGGACAGAAAATGGAAAAGGGCTGTGGACAGTCAACCATAAAATTGTTATTGTTTTAAAAGATAGATAATCCCTTTATTACTCATTCCCCAGTTTTGCATAACCAACACAGTTATATTAATGTACTTTTTACCTTTGTGATTACCTTGTATCTAGGAACCTTCTTCCAGCCCCCTGATCACATGACTGTGACTGTTTTATCTATCGTCTTAAATTTAGCATTGCATTGTTCTAGATCTTAAATAACTCCCTGTGCCTGAACACAGTGTTATCTATATAGCCCACGTGTACTTTGTTTCTTTGTGTTGAAAAGAGATTTAAAAAGCATGTGATAAGAGGCAGCCCTCAAAGGCTTAGAAATTAGCATATGAGCCTACCTATGTTTAGTTTAAACTAAGAATACCAAGAGAAAAAAGCAAATTTGATGATAAAAGTAAATTGGAAAGTCAATTAAAATTAAAAGTCCTATCTGAATTATGAAAGTTTAATTTATACTTGACTGTCCCTTTAAGGGGTTAATGCATCCATGTTGGCTGTGCAAAACTGGGGAATGACGGCCCCCGCAGACGGAGGAACGCAGGTGGAGGGGTTCTGGACCCAGGGGGAGGAGTTAGGTGCGTCAGTGCTAGGGGAAGGTTATGTAGGAGGTTCCAGGAAGGGGAGTTTTTGGCGCCAGTTAGTTCTGTTTACTTACCGAACAGGATCAGTGGCGCAGTTCATCTTCCCTCCCTAAATTGTTATTGTTTTGTCACAGCATGAAGGCGGGTGTGCTAGGTACCAAAATTTTATGACCATCGCCAAACGGGTTTTATTGGGTAGCCTCCCCAAGGGGTGGGAGAGCTGGGTAATCTGCTACTTGGGCACGGGGTCCCTTGAAGCTGGAAAAAGAGCAAAATAAATACGGACTGGGCACCTTGCTATGTCCAGCGGAAATAAAGACGGCCTGGTCAATAAAAATTGTGGATTTGAAAGTGGAAGATTATACATTATATTGGTGCTTGCACAAACAAAAAGAAAATGGCTATTGATTTTCATCATGTTATTGTGTTTTAACAATGGTTAATTTATAATTGTTATTTAAAGTTATGTGTTATTTAATAAACAGGCTGTGGCCAGATCTTTATCCAAAATCTAAGTCTCTGTCTTTATTTTATTTAAGTATTGCTATAAAGGTTGTTCTGCTTAGAGCCGGGGAATTGATGACTCAATGGGTCATGGGTAATAAAGTGAATATCTATTTTTTTTTTTTTTAAAACAATAGTAAACAGTTGACTTGACTGTCCCTTTAAGACTGACAGCACAATGGCATATAATAGATTGTACCAACGCTTCCACCATGACTCCCGTCTCCCAATAACACCCTTAGACCTCACGTACCTTACCGCTGGGCCATCCTGGCTTCACCCTCCCTCACGGATAAAGTCATATGCATGTAATACCACAGTTGCCCCTGTGCACACCTTTGCAGGACTGGAGTTTGAAAACAAACATTGTATACGATAACACAGTGATGTTTATTTTTGTTTGGGGTGGGGTAGAAGCATTTGCAATGCCAAAATGTCAATGCTTTATCGTTCCTTTCAGGTAGCTGCACCATCTCCATGAATTATGATTTGTCATTGACGCTCGCACAGGGACCTCACCCGGGTTAGCCCCCCATATTCAAAATTTTAACAAATTATCATTTGATTTGTTAGATCAGGTTAGATCAACTGTTTTTTTCGTTAGATCTACTCTAAAATATGAAATATTAATCTTTTTCAGGGGGGGCTAACCCGTAGCCAGCCCCCCTTAACAAAAATTTGGACAAAATGTTATTGATTATGATAGTTCCACGTTAGATCAGGTTTGATCAGCCAAAAGTTTTGTTAGATCTAGTCTAATTACGGAGATATTGTATTTTTAATGAGGAGGGCTAGCCCCCCCTCAACTGAAATCTGGACCAAATTTGATTGATTTTGATAGATATACGTTAGATCAGGTTAGATCAACTGGTTTTTTTTGTTAGATCTATCACGCAAGAGGCGGTATTCACAATCCTATTTTGTGTGCGGGGGAGGGGTGATCACTGGGCTAGCCCCCCCTCAACTGAAATCCGGACCAAATTTTATTGAATTTGATAGATATACGTTAGATCAACTGTTTTTTTTGTTAGATTTATCACGCAAGCGGCTGTATTCACAATCCTAGTTTGTGTGCGGGGGAGAGGTAGTCACTGGGCTAGCCCCCCCCTCAACTGAAATCCGGACTAAGTTTTATTCATTTTGGTAGATATATGTTAGATCAGGTTAGATCTCATATTTTTTTGTTGTTAGATCTATCACGCAAGCGGCGGTATTCACAATCCTAGTTTGTGTGCTGGGGAGTGTGACAGGGTTGGAGGTGAGTGTGACAGTGCGAGAGAAGGTGATTGTGACAGGATTAGTGGGTTAATGTGATCAGGTGAGTGTGGCAGGGTGAAGGGGGTGTGTGTGACAAAGTGATAGACAGGGTCGGGGTGGGACCAAAAATAGGCCCAATCATTTTAAGGCAAAGCAGCCCATCCCAATTTCTTATCAACACCAGAATTTTTGTTGTTTAAAAAGATAGATAATCCCTTTATTACCCATTCCCCAGTTTTGCACAACCAACAATGTTATATTAATGTACTTTTTACCTCTGTGATTACCTTGTATCTAAGCCTCTGCAGACTGCTCCTTATCTCAGTTATATTAATATACTTTTTACCTCTGTGATTACCCTGTATCTAAGCCTCTGCAGACTGCCCCTTATCTCAGTTATATTAATATGCTTTTAACCTCTGTGATTACCCTGTATCTAAGCCTCTGCAGACTGCTCCCTTATCTCAGTTATATTAATATACTTTTTACCTCTGTGATTACCTTGTATCTAAGCCTCTGCCGAATGCCCCCTTATCTCAGTTATTTTAATATACTTTTTACTTCTGTGATTACCTTGTATCTAAGCATCTTCTAAAAGCCCCCTGATCACATGACATTTTATTTATTATGTGTTGACTTTCATTTTAGCCAATTAGTGCAGTGTCTGCCACAAGCCATGGACGTGATCACAATGTTATTTATATGGCTCCCGTGAACTAGCTCTCCCCTGTTGTGAAAAGCAAATAAAAAAGCATGTGATAAGAGGCGGGCTTAGAAATTATCATATGAGCCTTCCTAGGTTTTGCTTTTAACTAAGAATACCAAAAGAACAAAGCAAAATTGGTGATAAAAGTAAAATGGAAAGTTGTTTAAAATTGCATGCCCTATTTGAAACATAAAAGTTTTTTTGGGACTTGACTGTCCCTTTAACACTTGCTTGTCCAGGATGATTGAAATGCTGTGCTATAGTGCAACAAGAATCCTCTTGTGCAAAATTACATTTTTACCTTGCTTTGAAACATGGCCACCTGCAGGGATTGTAAATATCCGCAAATGTGTGACATCCAGCACTACAGAAATACACTTGTATGAATGCAGACCCCACATACAGACACTCATTTGCACGCACATCACACAGACACTTACACTCATGTGTAAGCAGATCACACATACACCCACTCCCAAACACTCATATGCAAGCACATCACACATACACACTCATATGCACGCACATCACACACACATACACTCATATGTAAGCAGATTACACATACACACACTCATATGCAATCACATCACACATACACACTCATATGCCCGCACATCACACATACACACACTCATATGCAATCACATCACACATACACACTCATATGCCCGCACATCACACATACACACACTCATATGCAATCACATCACACATACACACTCATATGCCCGCACATCACACATACACACACTCATATGCACGCACATCACACATACACACACTCATATGCACGCACATCACACATACACACACTTCCAAACACAGTCATATGCAAGAACATCACACACACACTCATATGCACGCACGTCACACATACACACACTTCCAAACAGTCATATGCAAGCACATCACACACACACACACACTCATATGCACGCACGTCACACATACACACACTTCCAAACACAGTCATATGCAAGCACATCACACATACACACACTCATATGCACGCACATCACACATACACACACTTCCAAACACAGTCATATGCAAGCACATCACACACACACACTCATATGCACGCACGTCACACATACACACACTCATATGTAAGCAGATCACACATACACCCACTTCCAAACACAGTCATATGCAAGCACATCACACATACACACACTCATATGCACGCACATCACACATACACCCACTTATACAAACTCATATGTAAGCAGATCACACATACACAACCTTCCAAACACACTCATATGCACGCACATCACACATACACCTTCTTACACACACACTCATATGCACGCACATCACACATACACCTTCTTACACACACTCATATGCACGCACATCACACATACACCTTCTTACACACACTCATATGCAAGCACATCACACATACACTCACTCATATGCACACACATCACACATATACCCACTTAAGGCTGTGACACACATACATACAATCATACATATACACACATACATACAAGCATACATATATACACACATACATACAAGCATACATAAACACACACACAAGTATAAATACACACTCACAAGTATACATAAAAATATATATATATATATATTATATATATATATATATATATATATATATATATATATATATATATATATATATATATATACACACATGCACGCACACACACAAGCATACATATATACACATACACAAGTATATATATATATATATATATATATATATATATATACACACACAAGCATACAT
The DNA here is from genome assembly GCF_027579735.1 of Bombina bombina. Classification (NCBI taxonomy): domain Eukaryota; kingdom Metazoa; phylum Chordata; class Amphibia; order Anura; family Bombinatoridae; genus Bombina; species Bombina bombina. The sequence continues at coordinate 657,179,062 of NC_069501.1, read as the reverse complement.
ATACACACACACACACAAGCATACATATACACACATGCACATACAAACATACATATACACACACACACAAGCATAAATATACATATACACACACACACACAAGCATACATATACACACATGCACATACAAACATACATATACACACATTCACATACAAACATACATATACACACATTCACATACAAGCATATATATACACACATGCACAAGCTCTTCCCTCCTGACCTGCGCACTGCCCGGGGACAGCTCAACAGGAGCCGGGGACATTTCTGGGACATAATTTTTCCGGGGACTGTTCCCTAAAATCGGGGACGTCTGGTCACCCTATCATAAGAAATGTGTTGCATAGCATCTTCAACAAGTCTTCTTCTTTATTCCATACCTGGGATACGTTCACCAGTGTGATCCATGGAGATGAAGAAGGGTTAATCTCATAAAGTATTAACTTCCATATCTCTTACATCAAGATGTAAGAGATATGAAAGTTAATACTTATAATAAAATCAGCAATATTAACTGTGATAATAGAAGATGCGTTACTTGTAATTTTATAGAACACAATACTAAAGAATGTATTTCTTCTGTTATAGGACAAATGTATACTATAAAATAATCCAATAAAGTGTAGAATAATCTTCCATTCCCTGCTTCCTACACCCTGGTGGTATGTGGGGGGTGTAGTTTGTCACTGCTGGATGTCTCTTGGTCTTGTGCAGAGCTTTGGGGCGGGGTTATAATAACGTCCCTCACAGGCCAAATAGACACAGTGCGTGCAAAGGCACTGACTGGTCTGTGCATGGACATGCGCTTCTGCATGCTACAGAATACTGCCACTTGCGTGATAGATCTAACAAAAAAAAAACAGTTGATCTAATATGATCTAACGTATATCTATCAAATTCAATAAAATTTGGTCCGGATTTCAGTTGAGGGGGGGCTAACCCAGGGATTACCCCTCCCCCGCACACAAAATAAGATTGTGAATACCGCCTCTTGCGTGATAGATCTAACAAAAAAATAGTTGATCTAACGTGATCTAACGTATATCTATCAAATTCAATAAAATTTGGTCCAGATTTCAGTTGAGGGGGCTAACCCGGGATCACCCCTCCCACAAAATAGGATTGTGAATACCGCCACTTGCGTGATAGATCTAACGAAAAAAACAGTTGATCTAACCTGATCTAACGTATATCTATCAAAATCAATCAAATTTGGTCCAGATTTCAGTTGAGGGGGGGCTAACCCGGGGATCACCCCTCCCCCACACACAAACTAGGATTGTGAATACCGCCGCTTGCGTGATAGATCTAACGAAAAAAACAGTTGATCTAACGTATATCTATCAAAATCAATACAATTTGGTCCAGATTTCAGTTGAGGGGGGGCTAGCCCCCCCCTCATTAAAAATGCAATATCTCAGTAATTAGACTAGATCTAACAAAACTTTTGGCTGATCAAACCTGATCTAACATGGAGCTATCATAATCAATAACATTTTGTCCAAATTTTTGTTGAGGGGGGGGGGCTGGCTACGGGTTAGCCCCCCCTGAAAAAGATTGTTAATATTTCATATTTTAGAGTAGATCTAACGAATGGAATGATAATTTGTTAAAATTTTGAATATGAGGGGGCTAACCCGGGTGAGGTCGCACAGGGCCGTTTTAAAAGCCTCGTTGCTATAATTTGTTAACTTTGTTGTTGCTTATTTCAGGTAGTACCTATATTAGCAATAACCTTTACACGATTATTTATTTTCAAGCCCTTTAATGCGTTAACAGGTCGTGCACTTTGGATTGATAACTATCAAAACACTGTCTTCAGACAAATCTACCAGTGTTAATGGGCATAAACAAGCAAAGAAAGGGAATATACTTTTGCGAATATTTTTGGCCATAAGTACCTTGGCTGAGCTCATTTGCAGTGGTCCCAAGGACATCCTCTGCTGTACAAAAACCGGAAAATATCAGTTTTGTCCTTACTGTAGGTGCAATTGGGAAACTACCCACATCTCTCTGCATGATACAAAGAGAAGGTTCCCACGGATAACAACATTACCACAAATAAAACACACGCATCCTCCCGTAAACTGTGTACTCATAACCAATGACTTATAAGTTAGACGGGAAACGCGCCATATTAAAGGGTCTGCCCTATATGCGAGTGAAGAATTAGATCATGTACTGACTTTGTGAGCCGCTGTGTGTGGCATATTCGCCATCTTTGATGTGGCCATATAGACATATTTTCCCCACGACTCGAAAACTGAATTAAAAAGTGTGTATAAAAAAAAATGCGCTGATGTTTAATTTACCACGAAATACATACTTTAAAATATTGTAAGAATTTAGTTAGAAAAAAAAAAATCCCCCGGATCTTGTTCCTTCAACATTGCTTTCCTCCTCTGCTGCCCTCGTGAGGCGATCTATTTTTTTAAATTGTTCAAAAGCTACACTTGTCATCTGGACTCTGGAGTCATAAGTTCTGTTGGCGGTTCCCGATCGAAAACACAGAAAGTTTACTGATAAAAGAAGAGAACAGAAGTTTTAAATAGGTCAGGGAGTTATAGCTACTTTCGTATGTTTATGTTAAATATGTAGTGATGTAACCCATGTTTAGAATTTCGTGTATGGCTTGTTGTGCATGTGCATTGCATTATTAGGATGTATTTGTAAACCATAAAATGCGTAACCTTTAATACGATTATGGTATATTAATTGCCACAACTATGGACTTTTAGTGTCACCCTAGATTATTTTGGGGAATTTAATGATTTGGTCACAGATATGTTTCATTAATGGAATATTGAACAGCTCATATTTAAGATTTCAAACAAAAAGGTTTTTTTTTTAATGCCAAAATGTTTACACATTTGAAAGGTCTCTATTCACACAAAAATGTTCCCCTGAAAGTGTTTTTTTTTTCATACGCATTTCCTACATACGAAAAATTCAAAAATAAAAATCCGAAAATATGGTGACATTTGGAATAAGGTAGATTCTCTGTAACTGTGTAAGACCTTGTGTATTCTTTTGAATTGTGATAGAGCTAACAGAAGCAAGCATAATTGTACATATACATTATATATATATATATATATATATATATATATATATATATATATATATATATATATATAATATTAATTAAAAGATTACATTGAAAGATAAGTGGATAATTGAAAAATGATATTACAGACTGAATAAATATGTATTCTACAGCGTAGATGCAATAGACAGTTTATGCAACTTTAGATCATTATCTCAAAATGACCAGGGGACCCCAACAATTCGGCATCATCATAAAAGTAACAGATATGAGCATGAAACTTTTCAGACTCATGATCAGCCAATTTTTTTTTTTTTTTAAACATATGACATAAATGAACACCCATGTGTATCATTAAAAGGTTAAAGAAAATTATTTGAGAATGAACATGTTCGTGTGTAACTGAGCGCTGCATTTTGTCACGCGTGCTGTACAAGGGTGAAGTTCTCTGTATACTTTATGGGCTTGATTTATCAAGCCATTTGCCCCCCTACAACTGCAGGATCTCACAAGAGTATTTATCAGAGGTCATCAGACTGCTGCTTCCCTACCATCTTCTCCACCTCTTAGGTGGAGAATTTCAATCTTCCCGGTCTCACCCGACCGGGGAGATTGACAGCTCCTGCCCGCCCGTGATTGGCTGTGCTCGGGCACGGGAACAGTTTTGCACAAGACCGCAAAATAGCGCTCTTGTGCAATGAATAATTCTGGCAGCGGATTGCTGCCAGCCAGAAGCCAGCTGGGGTGAATATATACGCTCCTGTCTGCCCTAGTTTGATAAATCGAGCCCTATGAATGTAAAAAAAGAGCCTTATACGATCCAACTTTATTGGTCACCAGTGAGGCATCTTAAAGAGAAGATTGGTTAAAATAATATATAATCTTAAACTTAGTGAAATGGAAATAATTAGTCTAATAATTATTTGATCTGTTACATTAGAGTGTTATAATTTTTTGCCTGCGCTGGAGCCATTTGTAGTTATTTGGCCTTTATTGCATCTTACACCTAAATTTCAACCTTTTCTTCAGTGTAGTGCCCACACAACTTATACCTTCTTTTACTCAGCAGACCTAGCATTTATTTGGGAAATAACTGCGGAAATACCATAATATAGTAAATCTCAACAATATCAAATGCAAAATAAATAAATACATTTATATTTTTGTGTCATTTTCTATGGCGTACATAGTAAATAACAGCATTGGAGTTATTAATCCCTAATTATTGCAAGCCCAAACATTGTTGTCCAACATTTAGGGCAATATTTATCACTATGCAAGTGGACAGGATTGACAAGTTGTGAACCTGCCCTCACTTGATCACAAATTATGGTGCGGATATGTTCCCCATATTTATCATTGCACGAGGGAACGCTCATGCAAGTCCACCCCCTACCCTCACACAAGCAATTGTGTGAGAGTAGGGCTTGTCAATCACCCTGGTCGAATGGTTCTGGGGTCATTGTCATCCGCTTGGTGGAGAGAGTTTATGAAGCAGTGGTTTAAACGGTTGCTTCGTAAATATCAGTTGTAGGCTCAAATGAGTGAGCCTGCAATCAATTGGGGCTTTCACCTCGTCATAAACTTAGCATCAGTTCACCTTAGTAAAACACCAAAATGTAGGATTTTATATCTATATTTTTTTGATAACAATTGATAATTGAAAATCAAAAGATAAAATTTATTTTTGTTCCTATGCACTATTATCTAATATTAGGATTTACCAGGGGGATAGACAAATTGTATGGATGCTCTTAACCCTGTCCAAACTCACTCAGTGTAGCAAAAACATATTTGAAACAAAACAAAAAACATAAAATAGTTGTACCCAAAGTCATTCTATATATAATTAAAACAAAATATAACTTATTTTTACATTCTCTCAGTTCTCCCATTTATTTTAATTCTTAAACATTTTATTTAGTTCAGACAAATATGGATTTATGAGCCCTAACATGAACAACACAACATAATTAGGCTAAAGGTTGCTGCCAGGTTATCATTATTACTATGATAGTTGTAAGTACATGATACCCAGTGACGGCTGGTGAATTTTGAAGATGGTGGGGCGCTAGACCCCAGGCCATGAAATAAAGCCCTATCCCTCAGATGGCTCAGCCCATGAATTGCTATGTGCATATATATATATATATATATATATATATATATATATATATATATATATATATACACGTTTATTGGAGTAGCCATGTTAGTCCAGAGATTTAGATATCAAAATAACAAGAGTATTTCATTGAGCAATGATACTTTTTTTTATTGGACTAACTATACATTTATAAGTTGACAAGCTTTCGGAAGAGTTCCTTCCTTTATCAAGTCTAAAGCAATTGCTTTAGACTTGATAAAGGAAGGAACTCTTCCAAAAGCTTGTCAACTTATAAATGTATAGTTAGTCCAATAAAAAAAGTATCATTGCTCAATGCAATACTCTTGTTATATATATATATATATATATATATATATATATACTGTATGTATGTATATATATGTATATATATGTATATATATATATATATATACACAGGTATATTATGACTGGGCAATATGGGCAAAAATCGTGATTTTCTTATAAATGACTAACACCTTAATTTTTCAATAAAAAATATTTAACACTACAGAATCTTAATGTACATGTTTCTCAATGTCCAATACACTCCTGGAGCATAAAAATACAAACCACAAAATAGTTAAAATAAAATTATCTGCCTGTGCTGTGGTTACATAGTAGCCACTAGCCAGTTCTTAGGTCTTCGGACACAACATTGTCATGTTTTCTTGGGCCGTCATTCTAACTGTGGTATGATTAACATATGAAGCAGTGTAAGCATGGATAAATCTGAAAAGTGCTGACTTTACAGCAGTATAACTTGTGTATAATATAAGTGCAGTAAAGATAGTACAATGCACACACTGCTGCATGTGTTATTCATTTAGATGAGTGACTGTCCAGGCAAACATGAGGGACACCATAGTCAGTTGTAAGCATATGCCAGTCTAGAAGCATTTTTCACGACATCGGCCCCTAAATCACGAACCGGAAGTGACACCAACATGCGAAGTGCACTTCCGGTTTCGGCGATTCCGGCGATGAAAAATTCGCCTCTCTACTTTTCCTTATTCAGCTTAGAGAGGAATCGAGTAAAAACCTATAAATTGGCCCCAAAAACCAAATAAAAATAAAATGAAAATAATTATACTTAAAGCATTTTGAAGTACAGGAAGGTATCACTTCCGGGTCAAAGGTGAACATTTTTTGGCGCAATTTTGGTGCTCTGTGATAGGTGCACCATAGTATAAAAAGAGGCCTAGTTATGCTTACCACAATACAGTCTTGAAAAAGGCCCAAGGAAGGGCCGAAACGCGTTGGCTATTGATGGTAAGCCTCATTTCATTTATATTAAGGATTTCCTAAACGTTATTGCACTATTTGTTTTTGTTTTATATTCCACAGGTACACTGGGAATCTTATTTGTTTCTATTTTTGATTTTTTATTATAAATCTGTTTGGATTTTGGAATTGGAACATTAATACGATTATTTTTTACTTTTTTGAACTTATTCACTTCTCACATATATATTTTTTGTCACCAAATATATATTTTTTTGGATCTGAGTTTTATTGCCACCGATCACAGCACTAGAACATTTTTTTCTACATTTTTTCTACCCTTTTTTCTGTTTTTTCCACATTTTTTCATCACCCTTCACTAAGTCATACTTCTTGGACACCTTCACAGTTATACTTCCTAGGATCGACTCACCATAGGGCAAAATTGTCCCCAAGGAACTTGGAACTATTTACCCCAATACCAGGGATTGTCTCAAATACATTGGAGACACTACACACTGTTTACATAATTACTATATTTAGGAATCGTTAATTATATTGTATTATATGTTTTTAGTATCCATATTTTAGACAATTTTTGATTATTGTGTTTCTATACCTGCTATAGGGTTTTATTCATATATTTTTTATTGTACTCATGGATCCATGAAAGCTTTTTATATATCTTTTATATTTTCCATATCCTCTGCACCTTTTATTCTTTTACATTTGTGTATCACCATCTTGTCTGATACCATAAAAGTTAATGTATAAGAGGATGTATATTCAATAAGTTGAGTAATTTCAACTCATATCAATCGCTATCTCATTCTTTACGTTTTTAAATTGTTTTTATCGTGTTTGTATGAATAAACCTGTGAAATCTTTCTAAACACCCATCTAAGTTTTATGTGCATATATCCCAGCCCAATTTGAGACGCTCCCTAGACTCTAATTTATACACTGTTTAATACCTATAGACAAACTAGGTGTCTTATATCTTCTGGGGAGCTAGTTGGATATAGAGGAGACGCTGTGAGGAACACAACCTATTCGTTACATAGTAGCCACTAGCCAGTTCTTAGGTCTTCGGACACAACATTGTCATGTTTTCTTGGGCCGTCATTCTAACTGTGGTATGATTAACATATGAAGCAGTGTAAGCATGGATAAATCTGAAAAGTGCTGACTTTACAGCAGTATAACTTGTGTATAATATAAGTGCAGTAAAGATAGTACAATGCACACACTGCTGCATGTGTTATTCATTTAGATGAGTGACTGTCCAGGCAAACATGAGGGATGTGCATTGACAAGGTCAATCCTGACATCCTGCAGCCTGTCATATTACACCACACAGCTATTCTGTAGTAGTAGTAGTAGTACATAACAGAACACTAAGAACAGTTATAGTTAGAGCAGGGGTCGTCAACCTTTCGGACCTCAGGGACCACTAAACTCACAATTTTGATTCCTGTAAACCACTAACATGATTTTTTAAAAAAAGTTACAAACCTCTGTGTATCTATATAATCAGGTAGGCCTCAGTTTACGCCGGGGTTAGATTCCAGAAGGAATGGTTGTAAATCGAAACCATTGTAAATTGAAACCCAGTTTATAATGTAAGTCAATGGGAAGTGACGGAGTTAGATTCCAGGCCCCTCTCAAAATTGTCATAAGTAACACCTAATACATTATTTTTAAAGCTTTGAAATGAAGACTTTAAATGCTAAACAGCATTATAAACAGTATCAAATAATCACACAACACAGAATATATAATTAAACTAAGTTAACCCCTTAATGACCACAGCACTTTTCCATTTTCTGTCCGTTTGGGACCAAGGCTATTTTTACATATTTGCGGTGTTTGTGTTTAGCTGTAATTTATCTCTTACTCATTTACTGTAACCACACATATTATATACCGTTTTTCTCGCCATTAAATGGACTTTCTAAAGATACCATTATTTTCATCATATCTTATAATTTACTATAAAAACAATATAAAATATGAGGAAAAATGGAAAAAAACACACTTTTTCTAACTTTGACCCCCAAAATCTGTTACATATCTACAACCACCAAAAAACACCTATGCTAAATAGTTTCTAAATTTTGTCCTGAGTTTAGAAATACCCAATGTTTACATGTTCTTTGCTTTTTTGCAAGTTATAGGGCTATAAATACAAGTAGCACTTTGCTATTTCCAAACCATTTTTTTTTCAAAATTAGCGCTAGTTGCATTAGAACACTAATATCTTTCAGGAATCCTATAATATCCATTGACATGTATATATATTTTTTTTTAGTACACATCCCAAAATATTGATCTAGGCCAATTTTGGTATATTTCATGCCACCATTTCACCGCCAAATGCGATCAAATACAAAAAATCGTTAACTTTTTCACAAATTTTTTCACAAACTTTCGGTTTCTCACTGAAAGTATTTACAAACAGCTTGTGCAATTATGGCATAAATGGTTGTAAATTCTTCTCTGGGATCCCCTTTGTTCAGAAATAGCAGACATATATGGCTTTGGCATTGCTTTTTGGTAATTAGGACACTAAATGCCGCTGCGCACCACAAGTGTATGATGCCCAGCAGTGCAGGGGTTAATTAGGGAGCTTGTAGGGTTAATTTTAGCTTTAGTGTAGTGTAGTAGACAACCCAAAGTATTGATCTAGGCCCCTTTTGGTATATTTCATGCCACCATTTTACCGCCAAATGCGATCAAATTAAAAAAAAAAACGTTAAATTTTTCACAATTTTAGGTTTCTCACTGAAATTATTTACAAACAGCTTGTGCAATTATGGCACAAATGGTTGTAAATGCTTCTCTGGGATCCCCTTTGTTCAGAAATAGCAGACATATATGACTTTGGCGTTGCTTTCTGGTAATTAGAAGGTCGCTAAATGTTGCTGCGCATCACACGTGTATTATTGCTAGCAGTGAAGGGGTTAATTAGGTAGTTTGTAGGGAGCTTGCAGAGTTAATTTTAGCTTTAGTGTAGAGATCAGCCTCACACCTGACACATCAGACCCCCTGATCCCTCCCAAACAGCTCCCTTCCCTCCCCCACCCCACAATTGTCCCCACCATCTTAAGTACTGGCAGAAAGTCTGCCAGTACTAAAATAAAAGGTTTTGTAATTTTTTGTGTGCATATTTACATATGCTGTGGTGTAGCATCCCCCCTTAGCCCTCAACCTCCCTGATCCCCCGCAAAACAGCTCTCTAACCCTCCCCATCTGCCTTATTAGGGGCCATCTTGGGTACTTTTACTTTTTTGACCTTTTTTTTAAATTTGTATTACAACTTTTTCTGTAGTGTAGTGGTTCCCACCGCTCCCTCCCCATGCACGCGCCCGCCCTCCCATGCACGCGTGCGCGCGCTGGTGCGCGCCCCGGACATCCCCGCCCACGATCCCACCCCCTCCACATCACCGATCATCATCGATGGCCGCCACCCACCTTCCACACAGGCTCCCACCCACCAATGATACCGTCCATCAATGTCCGGTGCAGAGAGGGCCACAGAGTGGCTCTTTCTGCATCGGATGGCCATACAAGGTTATTGCAGGATGCCTCCATATCAAGGCATCACTGCAATAACCAGAAAGCAGCTGGAAGCGAGCAGGATCGCTTCCAGCTGCTTTCCACACAGAGGACGTGCATGGTACGTCCTCAGGCGTTAACTGCCTTTTTTTGAGGACGTACCCTGCACATCCTCGGTCGTTAAGGGGTTAAATGAACAAAAACATTTGCTAAACTGCATTATAAACCTTATGAAATAATCAAACAACACAGACTTTACTTGCATTTTTCTGCAAACAGTTCTTTCTATGCATTCCAAATTGGACTGATTTATAGACAGGAAGATCTTGTTCCTATGAAAGCTGCTCGATAGCTCATGTCTAGCTAGACTAATTAATTCCATCCTGTTTCTGTGCTTGGCTTTGCATTTCTTTGCTGCAACACAAGCGGACAGCTCCACCTACTGGCTGTTTTAATCAATGCAATGCTTCTCAATGCTTTTCAATAGCAGTCACATGACTGAAAAAAAGGTTGTTATTCTGAAACAGCGCAAATTGAACCGGTGTAAATCGAGGGCCACCTGTATATGTATATATGTACATATATATAAACTTCCAGAACCAGAAAGAACAAATAGAGGGTACAAGTATTACCCTCACGAAAGCCAGGGATTTCAGCACTCAAAATATACAACAATGATTAAGTCAATGACACATTTGAATAATAATATGAAGATTTATTTAGCTGCGGTTACTGCTCCGGTGTAAAATATACAGCAGCTGGGTCCCCTTAACGAAACCACACACATATCGAAATACAAATACATTTATTCTGTGCAAAAAATTAGTACATCTTAAATATATAGCATGAATAAAAAAGCTGGCCAGCTTACTTAAAGTTAGCTCGATACACGCAGTGATAATATATACTGTTATTTAATATGCTAACTTGCAACACCCCTACCAGAGGGTAGCCCTGTGACCCACAGGAATCTGCTACCATAGATAATATTGGGGATCCATGCAAGATAAAGCATAAAAAGTTTTAAGTATAAATGGCAACACCTCTCTCAGAGGATAACCCAATAAAAATTGGAAATCTGTTATCATGAGATAAAATTCACCTGAGGATCTATGCCAAATACTACATAACAATGAATATCAAAACATGATATAAGTGAAATATAAGCTTGCACTAAATTATAATGAACAACACCCCAACCAGAGGGTAGCACCAATTTTTTTAAAAGGTATACGCTACCATAGAAACTTATAGGGTTCTATGTTCAATTTATGATGAGGATTTCTACAGAAAAATTAACAACCCTCTGTAATGTATAACGGACTTACGAGTTCATACAAGTTTTTCTTTAGGATACAAATAATCAAGAACACTGTATACCGCAGTTTGATTAGTACTGGAGTTTAACCAATATGGCAAAAAAACTGCAAAAACAATCTACCTGGAATGAACTGCTTATTTATTTGTCATGACAACATGTGTTCTTATATAAATGGCTGTTATTTTGCACTCATTATAAATTGAACATAGAACCCTATAAGTTTCTATGGTAGCGTATACCTTTTAAAAAATTGGTGCTACCCTCTGGTTGGGGTGTTGTTCATTATAATTTAGTGCAAGTTTATATTTCACTTATATCATGTTTTGATATTCATTGTTATGTAGTATTTGGCATAGATCTTTAGGTGAATTTTATCTCATGATAACAGATTTCCAATTTTTATTGGGTTATCCTTTGAGAGAGGTGTTGCCATTTATACTTAAAAAATTTTATGCTTTATCTTGCATGGATCCCCAATATTATCTATGGTAGCAGATTCCTGTGGGTCACAGGGCTACCCTCTGGTAGGGGTGTTGCAAGTTAGCATATTAAATAATAGTATATATTATCACTGCGTGTATCGAGCTCACTTTAAGTAAGCTGGCCAGCTCTTTTATTCATGCTATATATTTAAGATGTACTAATTATTTGCACAGAATAAATGTATTTGTATTTCGATATGTGTGTGGTTTCGTTAAGGGGACCCAGCTGCTGTATATTTTACACCGGAGCAGTAACCGCAGCTAAATAAATCTTCATATTATTATTCAAATGTGTCATTGACTTAATCATTGTTGTATATTTTGAGTGCTGAAATCCCTGGCTTTCGTGAGGGTAATACTTGTACCCTCTATTTGTTCTTTCTGGTTTTGGAGGTTTAAATATTTGTTCTACAGGGTTTGCACCTAAGTAATTATATAAAAGCTAATAATTGCTCTCTTCTCCCCAATAAGTAGTGTCTTATATATATATATATATATATATATATATATATATTAAGGAATGAGCAATCAATAATAATAGGATGGCGCTCTGCTATAGTACATTTATCTGGTATATATTTCCTCCAGAGTAATGTTTTCTGAGTACTTTGTCCACGTTTTGTTCCGGTGTGGGGAAAGTTCTTTATAATCAATGTTATCCCTGGACTCTCTGTTGATCTTTCATGCAATGGTGAGAATCTTGACCGCCTCTGGATTATGGAGAGTATCTATACCTGTAAATATTCCTTTGTTTTTTTCACAGTCAGAGCAGCTTCCCCCACCTGGAGATCCTCTCTTCACACATCATCAATGACTAATCCAGCTGGTTTGGGGGAAGCTGCTCTGGCTGTGAAAAAAAACAAAGGAATATTTACAGGTTTAGATACTCTCCATAATCCTGAGGCGGTCAACAGAGAGTCCAGGGATACCATTGGTTATAAAGAACTTTCCCCACACTGGAACAAGACGTGGACAATCTACTCAGAAAACATTACTCTAGAGGTCAAAGATAGAACCACCTTTACCCACACAGGGCAGACAGCTTAACTCATAGGATTGAGGTCGTATTTGGTAAGCAGGAAGTCTTACTTTTACAACTCAATTTAATAAGCTATCCACACAAGAAAATGACACAAATTGTATCCAATTATTATTCAAGAACTGTTCTCTTTCTAAAAGGACTAAATGTTTTGTAATATATACCAGATAAATGTACTATAGCAGAGCGCCATCCTATTATTATTGATTGCTCTTTCCTTACTATTTCTAACAGTGACATGGGTACACTGTGTCAATACTAAGGCAGCACGCTAATTAGATTTTGTTGTATTGTATGTGGTGTATATAACTATACTTTTCTTTTAACACATTCCACTATATCCACACCAAGAAATAGTGATATCCATCCTTACCAATAGATAAGTAGGGTAATATAAAGGCTAAACACACCTTATAAACTCATACACTGAAACAACAAACCACCATATTGTAAGGTTTTAGCGCTGGTTACTTTTCTTGATTATCATATATATATATATATATATATATATATATATATATATATATATATATATATAATTAGGGCTGAGTTAGACTAGTCGACTAATCGATTAGTCAATCGGTCTCTCATTAATCGACTAGTACGGCATTAGTCGATTACTGATATATTATATTTTGATAGTCAAAAACAGCCCGTAGCCAGCCTACTAGCCTGTAGCCTTAGCCTACAACCGATTGCGCATTGTCTCACTTGGCGGCAGTTATGATGACGTGTTATTTTGTACTCAAGTAGACAAAACAAATTTTTAAAAAAAATGGCATCTTCAAAAAAAAGTCCTGCTTGGAAATATTTTGAAAAACTACATGTAAAGGCAGTTAAGTGCAACATTTGCAGCTTGCAATTGCAGTACAACAAATCCACGACTTCCATGTTAAGCCACCTAAAAAACAAACACCCGTCTACATTGGTAGCAACAGAGAAAGAAAAAGGACAGCAACAAACATCCATTGCAGGTTTTACAGTAAGACATAGGCAATGTGACAATGTGCGTGCTGAAACAACGTCGACTCTGATAGCTAATATGGTAGCAAAGGACATGCTTCCTATAAGTTTTGTGGAAGGAGAGGGTTTTCGGGAGTTAATGAAATATGCAATACAATATGAAAGAAGGATTGAGCGAAAAATTATCAGTCAATCAAAGAGGGACACAGGCCGCACTTAGTTAACCAGAGTTTTATTACTATGTAATTCTGAACAACCGTAAATCAGAACGTCTACCCTCCACCCTATTCCTTTAAAGCGGAATACACACCAACTAAAATATACAGGTATTTGGAACAGGCTGGCCAGCTATTCATTGAAATATATCTCACAGACGTGCATGCACCATATACACAGTATCCATATACACATAATATCAATATTGCAAATGTAACTGGGAGACAGGTAAATAAGGAACTTAGTAAACAAAACTAGTCCATCGATTTTTACGGGGCCCCAATGTTGCAGCTGTTATTAACAAGTAACTGTTCAGTTTCCAAGCTCTCAGTGTTTACACACGCTCTGGATCGGGACACAGTTTCTTAACTTTCCTTTTGTACAATGTAACAGCTTGATTGCAAGATTTATGCTTGTGATTCCTTTTATGGTTAAACTTGTGAGAGATATACATGCAGTGTCTTTCTGAAGATTTAACGCACACTGTACCTTGGCGGGACAGACCCGGCTGTCAGCTGCAAGACTTTAAAGCCAATATAAAGGACTATTAATTCAGTACCTGTTATAGCAGTTAGGCAATGCAAGAGTCTTTGTTGCTGCTATAGGGCTGCTTCACTTGCTTACCGCCATGTACCCTTCAGCGTTTCAGCGTTCCTCAGTGAGATTCAAATGCTGCTGGCTCTGTTTTCTGCTGCTCACAGCTGTTCACCTGTTGTGCTTTGCTCAATCATGACGCGTTTCTCCCCTCCCACATAGGGCTGAGTGTCGGGGCCTCATCAGATGTGTATCTAGGGGGGTGTGTCACAGGCTTTATATTACCATTGGTTATCAGTACCTCCCCCTCTCTTTCACAGCACTATTCAAACTACACAGCTTCAAAGCAAAACCGTGTCATGCAATCGGTGTAAAAACCGCACACAAAGGAACTGATCATTAATATTTACAATATATACACAGAGATAGATTTGGCTGATGCATACTTAGGATTAGATTGCAACATATTACGGATTATTACAATTTTATAGTTACGACTTTATGGACACACCTCCACTGCTAAATATATTGCTTTTTACCTACATTTACTTGTTTTAAATATAATTGTGTAGCTGTTATGTTCTTTTTAAGTTAAAGAAACTTTCAGTTAATGAAAAAAGCAATATATTTAGCAGTGGAGGTGTGTCCATAAAGTCGTAACTATAAAATCGTAATAATCCGTAATATGTTGCAATCTAATCCTAAGTATGCATCAGCCAAATCTATCTCTGTGTATATATTGTAAATATTAATGATCAGTTCCTTTGTGTGCGGTTTTTACACCGATTGCATGACACGGTTTTGCTTTGAAGCTGTGTAGTTTGAATAGTGCTGTGAAAGAGAGGGGGAGGTACTGATAACCAATGGTAATATAAAGCCTGTGACACCCCCCCCTAGATACACATCTGATGAGGCCCCGACACTCAGCCCTATGTGGGAGGGGAGAAACGCGTCATGTTTGAGCAAAGCACAACAGGTGAACAGCTGTGAGCAGCAGAGAACAGAGCCAGCAGCATTTGAATCTCACTGAGGAACGCTGAAACGCTGAAGGGTACATGGCGGTAAGCAAGTGAAGCAGCCCTATTGCAGCAACAAAGACTCTTGCATTGCCTAACTGCTATAACAGGTACTGAATTAATAGTCCTTTATATTGGCTTTAAAGTCTTGCAGCTGACAGCCGGGTCTGTCCCGCCAAGGTACAGTGTGCGTTAAATCTTCAGAAAGACACTGCATGTATATCTCTCACAAGTTTAACCATAAAAGGAATCACAAGCATAAATCTTGCAATCAATCTGTTACATTGTACAAAAGGAAAGTTAAGAAACTGTGTCCAGATCCAGAGCGTGTGTAAACACTGAGAGCTTGGAAACTGAACAGTTACTTGTTAATAACAGCTGCAACATTGGGGACCCGTAAAAATCGATGGACTAGTTTTGTTTACTAAGTTCCTTATTTACCTGTCTCCCAGTTACATTTGCAATATTGATATTATGTGTATATGGATACTGTGTATATGGTGCATGCACGTCTGTGAGATATATTTCAATGAATAGCTGGCCAGCCTGTTCCAAATACCTGTATATTTTAGTTGGTGTGTATTCCGCTTTAAAGGAATAGGGTGGAGGGTAGACGTTCTGATTTACGGTTGTTCAGAATTACATAGTAATAAAACTCTGGTTAACTAAGTGCGGCCTGTGTCCCTCTTTGATTGACTGATAATTTTTTGCTCAATCCTTCTTTCATATTGTATTGCATATTATTTTGGGACTGCCAGCACAGTTTGTGAGTGTTGGAATTTGAGAGTTTAATTGTGCACTACCACACATCTTTATTTTTTATACAGTTAATGAAATATGTCGAGCCCGAATATACTGTCCCTGCACGAAAAACAATTACAACTCGGCTTGAAAAAATGCACGTAGATTCGGATAGTTCTGTCAGCAACACCTTGGCAAAAGTCGAGAAGGCTGCAATTACAACTGACGCATGGACAGCACTAACTACCGAGTCCTACGTTACCATAACTTGTCATTTCATAAAAGACTGGGAAATGAAAAGCGTGGTTCTACAGACCCGTGCCATGCCAGAGAGGCATACAGCAGAGAATCTTGCAAATGTGTTGAATACTGCGGTAGACCACTGAGATTTGCGGGTCAAAATCACTGCTTGTGTTCATGACAACGCAAGCAATATCGTCGTAGCAAACTCAGCATTAGAATGAGAGTCAAATCCGTGCTTTGCACACACTGATGGCAGTAAACTTGGTGTTATACAGCATGTAGTGGGTGCGGCTAGTTGTCTGGTATCACATTTTCATCACAGCACAACAGCTACTCAGGCGCTTAAGATGAAGCAAAAACAGCAATCTCTGCCCGAGCACCGCCCAATGGAATTCCATCTATGACATGTTTAAGCGCTTACTGGAACAGAGATGGGCAGTTGCCACAGTCCTGTCTGACAGGGTGTACACAAAGTTGACAGATGCCCGCACACTTGACCTGGCTGATGACAGTTGGGTAGCTATCGAAGAGCTACTGCCAGTGTTAAGCTCCTTGAAATGTGCTACAACTGCTTTGAGCGGAGAGTCTGAGATGTCCAAGCATTTCATTAGTACCACAGGAGAGTCAACAAAAGTATCACAGTTTAAAACAACTGTATTGGAGTCTCTCAAGCACCGCTTTTCACCTACAGGCACAGAAGAATTACATAATGTGGCGCTCATCGCTTCATTTCTAGACCCCAGGCACAAACACCTTAAGTTTACTGAAGAGACGGTCAAGAAAGCAGTCACAGACAAAGTAGCGGAATTGCTTTATCTTACGGAAAACGGTGGTGATGTCACAGGAGATGAACCAAGTACAGTGGAGTGGTAAGCAGACCACCCGAAAAGCAACGTCACACTGTTACTGCTATGGCAACATTATTCGGAGATGACTACTACACAGAGGACGGAATGTCTCTGCAAACCGAGCTGGACAAATACATGCAAGATTGATTGATCCATTTGAAGACCCTCTGGCATGGTGGAAACCAAATGAATGCAAGTACAGGAAATTATCACGGCTAGCGAAAGCATACCTGTGCATCCCAACAACATCTGTACCGGCTGAACGAGTTTTCTCAGCTGCGGGCCTGATAGTCAACAGACTACGTAATTGTCTACTCCCGGAGCATGTGGACATGCTCATTTTTCTTAACAAGAACTATACATATAATTAAAATAATATGGGCATTTCCAAATAAATAGTTGATGTTTTTGTTAAATAAAAACTTGCATGGACTTAGATTTAGTTTTTTGTTTTGTATAAGGGTTGACTTGTTGTGTCGACTATGACATATGTTTTAAAAATAAATAAAAAAAAATTACAATTACATTAAAAATATTTAGCATTTACCTATTTTCTGGCAGGAGGGGGTGATTTCGACTAGTCGACTAGTCGAAAGAAACAGCTTTCGACTAGTCGATTATTAAAAAAATAGTCATGCACACCCCTTATATATATATATATATATATATATATATATATATATATACTGTATATATATATATATATATATATATATATATACTGTATATATATATATATATATATATATACACACTGTAGTGTACATAACTAGTATAACCATAGATAAGTTTACATTATGTATATATTTACACATTTTTAAGAATTAAATAACCAAATGACAGATGAAGGGTGAGTGCCAACTTTTGAGCTGGAAACAGAGAGGCACAAAGTGGGAAAAAATAATTATGTTTAAAAGGACCACAAGACATCCAAGTCTTCCAAGTTACCTCCCCAGTTAGGAATTATTCAAAACTATTTATGATCATGGACAGACATTGGAGTCATAAAATTAAGTTTATATCAGAAAGCTCTCAATATGGATGTGAGCTAACCATGACTGATGTTACTGGCAATTACTATAATACTGGTGAGATATGGCTGATCTGCTTGATGGCAATTATTGGAATTCAGGTGGAATGGCTTTGTGCGCTGGAAAATTATTAGAATAAAAAATAATTAATATTTAACCCCTTAATGACCGGACCATTTTTCAGTTTTCTTACCCTTAATGACAATGGCTATTTTTACATTTCTGCAGTGTTTGTGTTTAGCTGTAATTTTCCTCTTACTCATTTACTGTACCCACACATATTATATACCGTTTTTCTCGCCATTAAATGGAC
Organism: Bombina bombina; assembly: GCF_027579735.1. NCBI lineage: Eukaryota > Metazoa > Chordata > Amphibia > Anura > Bombinatoridae > Bombina > Bombina bombina. The sequence continues at coordinate 657,160,359 of NC_069501.1, read as the reverse complement.
TTTCTAAAGATACCATTTTTTTCATCACATCTTATAATTTAATATAAAAAATATATAAAATATGAGGAAAAAATGGAAAAAAACACACTTTTTCTAACTTTGACCTCCAAAATCTGTTACACATCTACAACCACCAAAAAACACCCATGCTAAATAGTTTCTAAATTTTGTCCTGAGTTTAGAAATACCCAATGGTTACATGTTGTTTGCTTTTTTTGCAAGTTATAGGGCAATAAGTACAAGTAGAACTTTGCTATTTCCAAACCACTTTTTTTCAAAATTAGCGCTAGTTACATTGGAACACTGATATCTGTCCGGAATCCCTGAATATCCCTTGACATGTATATATTTTTTTTTAGAAGACAACCCAAAGTATTGATTTATGCCCATTTTGGTATATTTCATGCCACCATTTCACTGCCAAATGCGAGCAAATAAAAAAAATTGTTCACTTTTTCACAAATGTTGTCACAAACTTTAGGTTTCTCACTGAAATTATTTACAAACAGTTTGTGCAATTATGGCACAAATGGTTGTAAATGCTTCTCTGGGATCCCCTTTGTTCAGAAATAGCAGACATATATGGCTTTGGCGTTGCTTTTTGGTAATTAGAAGGCCGCTAAATGCAACTGCGCACCACACGTGTATTATGCCCAGCAGTGAAGGGGTTAATTAGGGAGCTTGTAGGGAGCTTGTAGTGTTAATTTTAGTGTAGTGTAGTAGACAACCCAAAGTATTGATCTAGGCCCATTTTGGTATATTTCATGCCACCATTTCACCGCCAAATGCGAGCAAATAAAAAAAAAAGTGACATTTTTCACAATTTTAGGTTTCTCACTTAAATTATTTACAAACAGCTTGTGCAATTATGGCACAAATGGTTGTAAATGCTTCTCTGGGATCTCCTTTGTTCATAAATAGCAGACATATATGGCTTTGGCGTTGCTTTTTGGCAATTAGGAGGCCGCTAAATGCTGCTGCGCACCACACTTGTATTAAGCCCAGCAGTGAAGGGGTTAATTAGGTAGCTTGTAGAGAGCTTGCAGGGTTAATTTTAGCTTTAGTGTAGAGATTAGCCTCCCACCTGACACATCCCACCCCCTGATCCCTCCCAGACAGCTCTCTTCCCTCCCCCACCCCACAATTGTCCCCGCCATCTTAAGTACTGGCAGAAAGTCTGCCAGTACTAAAATAAAAGGTGTTTTTTTTTTGTTTTTTGTTTTTTTTTAATTATTCAGCTGTGATGGACCCCTGCCTTAACCCCCAACCTCCCTGATCCCCCCCAAACACCTCTCTAACCCTCCCCACCTACCTAATTGCCACCATCTTGGGTACTGGCAGCTGTCTGCCAGTACCCAGTTTTCCCCAAAAAGTAAAGTGTTTTTGCATTTTTTATTTTTTCTGTAGTGTAGCTGCCCCAACACCCCCCCCCCCCCCACCAGATCCAGATCCTGATCCTTTGATCCTTTATCTAAAAAATTCTGCCCCCCTCCCTCTTACCAAAATTCATTGGTGGCAGTGCCAGTGATTGCTGCGCGTGCACGCAGCCCCCCCGCACGCTCCCGGCATCCGGCGTGCACAATGCACTTAAAGGAACCGGATGCCGGGTAGCGATGGGCCGCCCACCCTCCTCCCTGTAAGCTCCCACCCACCAACGAACGGCCGCATCGCTACCGGTGCAGAGAGGGCCACAGAGTGGCTCTCTCTGCATCGGATGCTTTCTAAAGGGTATTGCAGGATGCCTCAATATCGAGGCATCACTGCAACACCCTGAGAGCTGCTGGAAGCGATTGCGATCGCTTCCAGCACTCTCTAAGACAACTGACGTACCAGGTACGTCCAATGTCACTAACTGCAAGTTTTTGCAGGACGTACCTGGTACGTCAGTTGTCATTAAGGGGTTAATAAATAAAAAAAAGAAGAAGATGGAGGGAAGGAAGACAAACAGTGATGTAAGTCCATCTGAAGGAATTAGGAAAACTACTACAAAGAGACAGGTAAAGGGAAGAAAAAAAATGAAATATAAGAGAGAGATTGTTTTTTTAAGATTTTCTTTTTTCTATACTTTAATTCCACTATTTCAAGCCAAGACTATACCAACCCTGCTGGCTTTAGAATGGAAGCATCTTTCTCTGAGCAGCACGCTGGGCGGGAGGAGTTAAAAATACAATATAGCTACGCAAGTTGCGCAGTACTACGCAACGTGTGTAGGGAGATTGTAATTTAACTTCTCCGTCGGTTTTCACTGATGTCCAGTCAGGCACTGTAGGGAGTTGCGGCGCGACGGGGGTGACACCATCAGAGGAGATTCATTCCTGTTTGATGGTGTCAAGGACCACCAACATCTTCTCGCTGACCACCAGTGGTCCATGGACCACTGGTTGGCGACCGCTGGGTTAGAGTACATAATACAAACAAGTGAACTCAACACATACAAAGCTAATTGAAATTAAATTAGCTGGCCAGTTCTTACCACATTGTCCATGTTTTCTTGGGCAGTCAGTCTAGCTGTGGTATGAGTAACATATGAAGCAGTGTGTGCATGGAGAAACCTGAAAAGTGCTGACTGTCCAGCAGCATAAGTTGTGTTTCTAAGTGCAGTAAAGGTAGTACTTAGTACAAAGCACACTGCTTTTTGTGTTAGTCATTTAGCTGAGTCACTGTCCAGGAAAACATGAGGGATGTGACATTGACAAGGTCAATCCTGACATCCTGCAGCCTGTCATATTACATTAATGTTTACAGCTATAGCTGTTGTACAGAAAACTAAGAACAGTTATAGTTAGAGTACATAATAGAAACAAGTGAACTCAACACACACACAGCTACTTGAAATGAAATTAGCTGGCCAGTTCTTACTACATTGTCCATGTTTTCTTGGGCATGTTTGGGCAGTCGAGCTAGGTGGGGAAAAATTAACGTGTGTAGAAATAGATTGTTTAGTAATTACTGTTTAAGAGTTGCGGACAAGTTCGCTCGACACTTTTTAATGTCAGTTTTTCAATAAATTTGGGGCATAGTACATACGATGTTCGATCCGCACTCAGAAAAACTCACGAACACCTCGCAGACACCTTAGTACATTGAGCCCTATAATAGTAAAAAGTAAGAACTAGCTAAGCATAATAAGTTCAGAGAGAGAACTTGTGCAGACAACCCTGTACAAGCTATTGAGGTAGTATATACTCCTTCACTATTAGATTCAACTGAAAGGGGATCTTATTATGTCAAAAGGTATAATATAAGAAAGAAAAATATATACACTAAATATATACACAATCGGAACATAGTAAGTTGTGGTTTGGCGGGGAACCAAGAATATCACATCTAATACGGACAATAGAATAAGCATACAGTATAACACTGTATGTCACTAGATATTAAGACAAGAAGATACCATGTAATACATTCTATCTCAACCATAGTAATTAATACTCTGTAGGTATGATAGCAAGTATCAATTATTAGATGTACCCTATAACCATACAGGATACCCTCTATATACCCCAACCCAATAATATCAGCAAAATTAAAGAGTAATCAAACTCAGTATGTAGGATAAGAGGGCCAGTCCATTATAGGTATTTATAGATAACACTGCCAACCTGAATGGGTATATATATATAATTATGTATAGCAATATCTATTTAAAAATACAAAGAACATTCCCCTATTTGAAGACCATTGGAACGTGAAATTTTTACAAAAAATACATAGTTAAAACCATTATTAAATATGAATATTGCATAAATATGCAAAGGGATCCAATACACTTGTATATATGCGTATATATATGTATTTATGTGTTTATATAGGTCTGTAAATACACATAAATACATATGTACACATATATATATTTATATATAGTAGTGAAGATTGGATTAGCCGTGTTAGTCCAGTAGATAAGATGCTCAAATAAAGTATTGCAGTATGCAGTGATACCTTTTTTATTGGACTAACATAATATTTCAAAGACAAGCTTTCGAGAGTTTTCCTCCCTTCCTCAGGTCTGAAGCAATACTGATCAATCTGATATAGAAACACATCACATACAACAAATGGAAGGGAAGGAGGGGAGTGAGAGGGGTGTCTTATATACACACTCACTGACCACTTTATTAGGTACACCTGTTCAATTGCTTGGTAACATAAATTGAAATCAGCCAATCACATGGCAGCAACTCAATGCATTTAGGCATCTAGATGTGGTAAAGACGACTTGCTGAAGTTCAAACTGAGCATCAGAATCGGGAAGAAAGGGGGATTTAATTGACTTTGAACATGGCATGGTTGTTGGTGCGGGCTGGTTAGAGTATTTAAAAAACTGATGATCTACTGGGATTTTCACGTACAACCATCCCTAGGGTTTACAAAGAATGATCCAAAAAAGAGAAAATATCTAGTGAGCGTCAGTTGTGTGGATGAAAATGCCTTGTTGATGTCAGAGCAGAATGGGCAGACTGGTTTGAGATAATAATTATAATAATATTATTAATTACTATATTATATATTTAAAATCAGAGAATAACAAAAATATATAATTTAAATGTTTGGGGATTTCAAGCATTACTGCTGGTGGTAGACTGGTTAAGGTTAATGTTTAAAATCCAAAATGGTAATCATGACGTTGACAGGTCACCACATTTCCTCCAGTGCTAAACACCCTCTCTGATGGTGAACTAGTTGCAGGAACACAAAGATATTTTTGTGCAAGCTTGCTCAATTTGGGGAAGTTAAGCTGATGTAGTTTTTCCACCATTGCATAGGATTTTTCTCACTATCAATGGATGGAGAAAGCAGGTAGCTGTGCAGCTCTGATGCTATGGCTTCTTCAAGTTGCAGAGATCGAGCAGCGGGCTTCCTAAGACTTTCTTGATTTCTTTGCAGGAGGAGGACCATCTGCTGCAGTTGCTGGCACTGTGGCTTCTACATCTTCTACTGTTACAACTACTTTGCATGGGGGACTGCTGATTGCTTGACTTGACTCCTGCACGACTTGCTGCTCAGACACAATGGCCATATCAGACATCGCCCTGGCCTTGATGCTTGGAATTTTATCCACATGTATGTAGCTTGTCTTGAATCGTGGAACAAGGAATGATGCCATATCTAGCAGATCTTGAGTATCTTCATAATTTCTATTCATATATACAAGAATTTTGGATTTCAGTGTCTTGGTCAGGTCAGAATCATCTTCCTCCTGAGCCAGTATCTTTGTATTTAATAGATACAGAACTGGTTTCAGATATGATACACTGACATAGTTCTTGATGATGTAGTCACCTTGATTGACGAGACCACAGGCTTGCTGCACTTGAATATAAAGAAGACAAAAATGGGCTTGATGTTGCAGTCACCTGGATGAAGAAACCACAGGCTTGTACTTGAATATAAAGAAGACAACAATGGGCTTCATGATGCAGTCACTTTGATTGAAGAGACCACTGGCTTGCTGCACTTGAATATAAAGAAGTAAAAAATGGGCTTGATGATGCAGTCACCTTGATTGAAGAGACCACAGGCTTGTACTTGAATATAAAGAAGACAACAATGGGCCTGATGATGCAGTCACCTTGATTGAAGAGACCACAGGCTTGCTGCACTTGAATATAAAGCAGACAACAATGGGCGTGATAATGTCGTCACCTAGATTGAAGAGACCACAGGCTTGCACTAGTTTAATATAAAAAAGTTAACAATGGGCCTGATGGAGAAAGCTGTTGTTGGACTTCCTGTTGGAGGCGGAGCATGCAGGTAGCTGCAGGTGCTGTGGAAGCTACGCACCTCTGTGTGAGGCCTAATACACCACCAACAGATGCCTTTGTTGCCCTTGGCCACGTACAGGTCTGGGCTATGGGACTTTGATCCGGCATAGGAAGTCAGTGCTTTGCAGCCTACAAGTGTACGTTGGCTGGTGCACACCTTTTCTACACTGGAATGAGACACTTGCAGATAAGCATTGTTAACGTCATACAGAGCTGTATATGTATGGCTACAAGCCTATCCGCTTAATACACCTGTTATTCAAAGCTGTTATTCCAAGTAAACCTCGTTCTCCAAAGAGCCACCTGAGCCCACCCGCACAAAGATTATTCCCTCAATGCACAGTACGCTTTCGGGGGCTGGCCACACAAAGCTGCCGCTGTAATACTCACCTGGTGGAGTAGTTGTTGCTGGCGAGCGGCAAGCTCTTTCTGTTCCCGGCCAAGTCTTGAGCTGCACCCCGAAAGGCTCCTGTGGTGTGAGTATACCGGGGAATACTGTCATCATATGCAGCGGAGTCACTCTCCCTGGACGAGAGTTGCGGGCGACAAGAAGCCGGAGCCCCCTGGACGGGTATGCAGCCAAAGTGTTAGCACCTCCCCCAACGTGAGGTGCTGGGAGTGTCTCTGTACCGCGGACCTGGTTACCGCCTGGCCGGGGCCCCTTTCTTCCTGCAGGCTGTTCTTGGAGTGAGGAGGTCTGGTCTGGGTGGCTGTGCGGACGCCCGTTGCTGCAGTGCGGGTGGGCTGGATCACCGCGCAAGTGTATGTTCATCCGGAGCACAGTCAGAGGGCTCCTTGCTCTGGCAGTCTTCTCCCTATGAGGACCGAATGGGGATAGTACCCGAGGAGGCTCCAAATATCTGTCCTGAGGAACTACATCCAGGTCTGTCTGTCGGCGTTTTGCCGACGAAAAAAGTACTTTAAGCTTGCTTACTATAAATGCTCAATCTGTGTGGGTGTCCTGCTTAGTTTGGTGCATAGACTTATTTTTTGCTGGATTTACTGACTGTGCCGACATCTTCAACGGACTGTGCAAGCTGCTGCTGTGGTATTGTACAGGGGGTGCGGGACTGAGAGTGGGGCCAAGGACGCTTAATCCAGGGGTGGAAGGACTGAGACCTATGTTTCAGTTATATGTGCTTAATCTATCTTGTTTGGCCTCTTACCATAGGCCTAAGCAGAAGGGGTAGTTTCCCCTGTGAGTAAGAGCATGGAGAAAAATGCATATATGGGTACTTTGCTATGCATTGTTATTTGAGGCAAAAACATAAGGGGCTGATTCCCATAGAACTTTTGTACTGACATCTAGCTATTGTTAGAGGTTATTGAGGTTGAGCTTTACGCATGGTAGATAAATAATATAAAATGGGCATTATGCCACACTGGTCTTGTTAGATTCAATCTTTAAGATAATAGTACTGAATTGTAGGACACTGAAGGATATCCCCCTTAGATTAATCTCTAGCTATATATTATTGCATATCTAATTTGGGACAGGTAACCCCTTGAGGGGTGGATATATATTAAGAAGTTATCTATTCACAATTTTATATATTTTTTTCTTGTTTATATATCTATCTGTATAACTAAAAGTCTTGTATCACGAGATTTAATCCGATACTGTAGCATTCACTAGAAGTGGTTTAGAAGTTGTGAACCGCGTTTTCAGAAAGTATTGTATTTTAGATAAAAGTTAAATTTTAGGGTATTTTGAGAGTTTAAGTGCAACAAAAACACTATATCACTTGCAGAGCACACATTTTTTTTTTTTTGTTTTTGTTTTTTTTGTATGGTCTTTAAATCAATTGTATTACACATATAATATAGAGAGTTGTTGCGCAAGATGTATTATTTAGTAATAATCTGTTAGAGTACTATAAGTCTTTGTTTTGAGAATCCGGACCTGTCCTTCTTATTATTAAAGCCATATAGACAGTACCTGTTATAGCACAGAATAAGCTACAGTCACGTCCTGTTCATGGACAAATACATTAATCCAAGAAGCTCACCCTCCAATATGCCCCCTAAAGCAAGGGACAAAAAAGGGAGCAGCAGGAATTTGGACTCCAGTATAGTCTCCCCATTGGATAAAAGCGTTTCCAATCCCTCCCCCATCAATTTGGTAGAATTTGCAGCTGAAGTGGCCAAAATACTTACACCTCAATTTGATATGATCAAACAGGAGATCAGAAGTGAGATATCAAACCTCACTTTAGAGGTTAGACAGTTCTCCTCAAGATTAGATGAAATTTAGAATCGGGTTTCAGATCTGGAGGACAGACTCAATGTAACTGATTCTATAATGGACACCCATAGCAAAATCATCTCGTCCTTGCAAGCTAAGATTGAGGACCTTGAAGACCGATCGAGACGCAACAATCTTAAAGTGATCGGTCTACCTGAGTCCCCTGAATTTCAAGACTTAATGAATTTTGCCACCACTATATTACCCCAGGCTTTACAGATTCCGGCTCCTGCTGCTCCCTTTTTGATTGAGAGAGCACATAGGAAAGGTCAAAGGCGTGAGCACAGTGAGGCCGCACGACCCAGGCCGGTAATTTTTAAGTTCGTGAACTTCCAAGATAAGCTATTATATCTCAAACACTACAGGAAATGTGGCTCTCTCTCCGTAGGCTCCCATAAACTACTAATGTTTCAAGACTTTTCCTCTGAAACACTAACTAAGAGAAGAGATATGTCTTTTTTCTATGGGAGACTACAGAAAGAAAACTACAATATCAGGCTGATTTATCCCGCAAAGTTAATTGTACAGAAAGATGGTACTACACACACACACTCAATAATGTTAGGGAGGCAGAGACCTTCTGTAGGGAAGCAGGTGTACCCTGATCATGTACCGAATTGTATTAAGTTTATGCTCTTTGATCTTAGAATGTAAACATTTAATCACTATGAGATATGTTTTTGGTAGCTATGGTTTCCAAAGTGCAAATTGTGTTAGTTACAGAAATGGTGTCTTTTCCTATTTTTGTTATTTTTCTTGGGGGGGGGGGGGTGGTTGTGTGCCCCGAGTTGTTCTGGGTTTTTTTTTTTTTCTCTTTTCCTCTTTCCATCCTCTCCTCTTCCTTTCCCGATCCTCCTCCCCCTTCTTTCCTCTCTCTTGCTTGACCGCCACCTTCCGGACGGTGGTCCCCAGTTCTGTTCTTGAGTATATGGAATACCCTTCGGAGGATGGGGGACGGTAAGTTGAATAGTATTAATGGCACACAACCTTTAGCTATTATCTTGGAACGTAGGGGGTTTTAACTCTCCAATTAAAAGAAAAGCCATAATAAAATATCTGGGGAAATTTAACCCTGATATAGTTCTCTTACAAGAACTACATCTTAATATTACTGAAATCCCTAAACTTAAATCCAAGTGGGTGGGGGAAGTGGTAGCGGCTCCATTCACGTCAAGGAAGAGGGGGGTCGCAATCTTGATAAATCGGAAATTAGATTATCAAATAATTAATATGGAGTCCGATCCCGAAGGGAGATTTTTAATACTTGAAGTGAATGCTAATCATACTAGATATATACTCTGTAATATATATGGACCCAATCAAATTGACCATACCTTCTGGTCAACTCTTTCTGTAAAACTACATAAATTTATTGGACTAAATCTAATTATGGCTGGAGATTTTAATCTATTAGCGGACCCCTTGCTAGATAGCTCTAATAAAAGAGCGTTAAATAGCAGAGGCAGAAAAGTACGGATCTTCCAGAAACTATGCTCTCATTTGGGCCTGGTCGATCTATGGCGGGTACAGAATCCGGATGACTGTACGTATTCGTGTGTATCCCATGTCCAGTGTTCATTCTCCCGGCTTGATTATTTTCTGATATCAGAAACAATGCTTGGCCGGAACTGGGCCACTGGAATCGAAGACATTGTTATCTCTGACCATGCTGTCATAACACTAAAGCTTGATATGGACCAGAAGCGGATGGGAGCGAACCATATTTCCTTCCCTAGATATCTATGCAACAACATTAAATTTCAGCAGCATTTACGTTTAAAGTAGGCGGAATATCTTAATAATAATGGTAATTATATAGATAAAACTGAGATATTTTGGGAAGCCTCTAAGGCCGTTATGCGCGGAGAGATTAAATCTTATACACTCTATTGGTCAAAACACTGTAGTTTAGTGGCTAGACAATTAGCCAATCGCGTTAAGAACACTTATAGATCCTATATCAGTAGACATACTAGAGAAAGCTGGGAGGCTTACACTACAGCGAAGACACTTTGAGACACACATATGAAACAGGTTAGTGCCCAGGAAGAAATTAGAATGAAAGCTAGATATGGGGGCTTCACGGGCAGATCGGCGAAGTTTTTAGCGAGGTTAGCCAACTTTTCTCCTAGACGTGCTATCACTGCTATCAAACTTGGAGACAAGAGATACACGAGGCACGTGGATATTGAAAAAGCGTTTTCTGAATTCTTTCAGACTTTGTATAGTCAAGACTCCCTTAACTTAGATAAGAAAGAGGCATTCTGGAGTAAGATTAAAGTACCACGCCTAGCCGCAGAGGCTAGAGACACTATTAACGCTCCCATTACTGAAGAGGAAATAGCATGGGCAATCAAGAACGCGAAATCTAACAAAGCTGCCGGTCCAGATGCTCTCCCTATCGAATACTACAGAATCCTACAACCACAGGTGATGCCTATATTAACTAAGTTATTTAATTTCTATTTCTCTGAGAACACTCAATGTTCTACTTTCTTTGCATCTGCAAATATTTCACTGATCTTGAAAAAGGGCAAGGACCCTGAGCTACCTAGCTCCTTTAGACCCATTTCGGTCCTGAACGCTGATTATAAACTGTTAGCAGCTATCATAGCCGCACGATTGAAACCCTTTATGGGCGAGCTAATTCATGAGAATCAAGCCGGTTTCATGCCCGGACGCAACCCCGTAAAGAATACAAGGAAACTTTTGATCTTGCTCGAATCTTACTGGAATAAATACAAATCTACAGAATCTGACGATAGTATAGACAAGGCCATTCTAACGGTTGATGCCGAGAAGGCTTTTGATAGGGTCAGTTGGGATCATCTGTTCTATGCGCTGGACCGATTTGGGTTTACAGGATCCTTTAACAACTACATACGCTTAATCTATAGTACCCCCTCCTCAGCGGTGATTGTTAACAATTCTTCTACACAACGTTTTGATCTATTTAGAGGCACTAGACAGGGTTGCCCACTTTCACCCTTCCTGTTTAACCTCAGTATTGAACCCCTAGCTATCCGATTATGACAAGAACTGGAGGGGATTCCATGGGCGGACGAGAAGATGGTGCTTCTCCTATACGCGGATGATCTCCTATTATTTCTATCTAATCTTAAAGTATCTCTGTCTATTCTACAGAGTATTACCCAAGAGTTTGGGGAAATATCTGGATTTAAGACTAATAGCTCTAAATCAGAATTAATGTGGATACACAAAAACTCGCCACCACATGTGAAACATCCTTTTCAAGAAGTTTCCCAGATTACATATCTGGGGTTACGTTTATCCAGAAACTCGGAAGAATGGTATAGATTAAATCATAGGATGGTACTGGACTCGTGCAAGAAAAAGCTTGAAGAATGGGCTAGGTTACCAATTTCATTAACCGCTAGGGTGACCCTGATTAAATCAGTTACCTTCCCAAAACTCCTCTATGTATTACAAAACATTCCGTGGTTTCTGCATAAAAAATATATTACTATATATAATAAAGCCTGCTCTAAATTTCTATGGAACGGCAAGAGACCACGGATTGCCTCCCTTAAACTTATGAATTCCAAATTATCAGCTGGCTTGGCACTTCCTAATATCCAGATATATAATTTGGTTATTATAGCTAGATTCGCATTAGATTGGCTAACCGAGAAGGAGCAGATCACATCTTTTTTCTGGGAATCTCAGGCTGTAGTTCCCTTCCATTGCCCTCTTACGTCACTGCCTTCCAATATATACTATCTAGGTACTTTCAAGAATGTCATCGTGGCCTGGCAAAAACTATGTACAGAAGTGGGCATTTCGCCTTATGTTTCACAATATTTACCCATAACGGGTAATCCAGAGTTTAGTCCCGGCCTCTACAATCAGATATTCAGAAATTGGGAGGCAAAGGGCCTTCAGACCCTGGGTCAAATTCGAGATACAGAGGGACATTCAGTGATATTCCAAGATATTGCGACACGATATGCGTTAGGGGCGCGAGAGTTTTATGCCTACCTTCAATTTAGGCATTTTCTCTGGGAGCTGAGCACAAAACATGGGTACAATTGGACTATGGGGGAATTACAGCCCAGGATTACTATGTATGCGGCAGGAATATATGCTATTTCTCCTTTATATTTAGTGTTAAATCAGAAAGCATCAAACCTGCAAATTAACGAAATGGTTGCTAGGTGGTCTATCCTATTCCCAGAAATTGATGAGGGGATCATTGTCGGGAGCTTTAAAATAATCCAACAGAGTTGGGTTCCGACAACTTGAAGGGAGTCGCAGATAAAAATTGGGCTGCAGAGATACCTTACACCTGCGGTCCTCTCTAAGTGGTACAAAACAAAGGTGTTCTGCCCCAGATGTTCATCCATAGGAGCTGACTTATTCCACTGTTTATGGACTGGGGAAAAATCTAATTTTGGATGACGGTGGTTTTGAAGTTGGACCATAAACTTTCCCCAATTGAAATCTTCTTCCTTGTAAAATTCCAGGGTATCAATAAGAACTATAGTCTGATAAATACTATTATATTGACAGCACGTACCCTCATTTTTAAATCATGGAAAGCATCGTCTGCACCTACTATGGCCCAATTTAAAATGGCACTGTGTAATCAATTCATTTTTATTTTTAGCCGACATAAATATATGTGCCCTAAAATAACTCTGATTGATTGGAACGATGAACGGGCACTCTTTTTTCTTTTTTTTTTAAATTGACCTATATGGCTGTTTACCTAAATATGTATTTATATATTATGTATATTCACTGTGACATGTGTTTTTATATCTGGTAACCGAGATTGTAGTAACCTTCTCTGTCTTTGTTATAAATAAAGTTTAAAAAAAACAATGGGCCTGATGATGCAGTCACCTGGATTGAGAGACAAGAGATCACAGGCTTGCACTTGAATATAAAGACAACAATGGGCTTGATAATGCAGTCACCTTGATTGAGAGACAAGAGACCACAGGCTTACACTTGAAAGGAATTGAATATAAAGAAGATAACAATGAGCTTGCTCATCTGTCAGGGTTGTCATCATATATTTCACTGTGTCTTTAAATTCTAATTACCACAGCAGTATTTAAGGCTCCACCTAGTGTTACCCTTTACTTGGAAATTTAATTCAGTACCTTTGTGTATGCTGTTTGATATTGACCCAGCCATTCCTTGCTGTCTAAGTGGGGATTCCTCTTTGAATTACACTTACCTGGATATCTGAATCTCTAGTATTCTGTGACATTGCAGCATCTCTCCTGAGTCTCCTCTGAAAGATTGTCACATAACTCCAATTCTGGATATCGTTTGGTTTTGCCTGCTCACAGATCTCTACTCTCTGCACTGCAGCATGGCCTGTGACATCACTCCCAGCTCCTCTGTGTACTCAAACGGCCGCTGCAGCTCACACACTGCCTTTCATTACAGATAGCTTGCCTGTCTCTCCGGATTAGCTCACAGGACAACTGCTAGACAAGTTTCTGATGCCGGTCTGTACTCACCTTCACACAGCATACTCCGGTCTGTATAATAACAATATCACTGTGGATTCATATGTTACTCCTCTCATGCTTATACACAGCTTCTGGTAAACAAATCTGTCTGCTTGTTATTGCTGCTTGTTGAATGACTTTTACTTGATTGCAAACAACTTATCACGCTTCTCACATTTAAGCATTTAACTATAAGCTTGCTGTTTGTGCCCGAAACTAACCCTGCATAATTCTCTTAAGACTTATATTGCTCATATGAAGATAAATCAATTACAGTGCTAATAGCCTGCACAATTGAGGCTGAAGATAGTGTGTCTGTATGAGAGTGTGCAAACAACTGTATATATTTTATATGTCTAGATTTGAAGACTGAAATTTACTCTGGGAACAGATTTTCATTTATTCTGATTGTTACTTTTTCTGGAATTAGAGCAATCCTATTTCATCTGCCGTATCATAGGATTTACTCATTCCTTATATTTTCTCTAATAACATCTTCACACTGTATCCTTACAGTAGTGACCCTCAGATCTATGAGCACAACAGGGTTCTATAAGTTAGATCTTAATGAGCCCGAGGTAAGGTGTGAGACTGAGTGGTCCTATAAAATATCAGGATACTAGTTTATACCAGAACATTACATCATCATCATGTTTATTTGAGACAGAGGCAACACTGGCTTTCACTGGAGGAGACTGATCTTGCTGTTGTAAAATACACTGGCTCTGGAGGACTGACCTTGCTGTTGTAGAAGACACTGGCTTTGGATGACTGACCTTGCTGTTGTAGAAAGCACAGGCTTGCAGTGCACTTGCAGGATGACTTTGCTGTTGTAGAAGAAGAAACAGGCTGCAGGATGTGGAAGACCTTGCTGATGTAGAAGAAGAAACAGGCTGCAGGATGTGGATGACCTTACTGTTGTAGAAGAAGAAAGATGCTGCAGGATGTGGATTACCTTGCTGTTGTAAAAGAAGAAACAGGCTGCAGGATGTGGATGACCTTACTGTTGTAGAAGAAAAAACAGGCTACAGGATGTGGATTACCTTGCTGTTGTAAAAGAAGAAACAGGCTGCAGGATGTGGATGACCTTTCTGTTGTAAAAGAAGAAACAGGCCACAAGATGTGGATGACCTTGCTGTTGTAGAAGAAGAAACAGGCTGCAGGATGTGGATGACCTTGCTGTTGTAGAAGAAAAAACAGGCTACAGGATGTGGATTACCTTGCTGTTGTAAAAGAAGAAATAAGCTGCAGGATGTGGATGACCTTGCTGTTGTAGAAGAAGAAACAGGCTACAGGATGTGGATGACCTTGCTGTTGTAAAAGAAGAAACAGGCTGCAATCTGGAGCCACAGCTAATGGCTGACTTTGCTGAACTTGATACTAGGAGACGACACACATGCAGTCTTTGCTGTTGGTTGAACATAAAAGAGTTATAGAATAAGGTGGTGGGAGGGAGGCAAAAATAGACATAGAATTGTAGGGGGGGGGGGGCAGGGGAGACAAGTTCTACTTTTTGGAAAGACAACAAACACACACAGAAACAGTAAGGGACTGGGAGGGACATCCTAAAAAGTAAAAAACACTTTTTTTCTTATTTGAATTAATTCATTTCATTTCTGTTCTGAATCGCGAGCAATAGAGCATGCAATTTTAAACAACATTCACAATTGAACTGATTTATATTAGCTTATATAATCAAAGAGAGAGAAAGAGGCGCCTCATGGGACAGTATCGTACCAACCAGGAATGTCATACAATGAGACGACACGTAATGTGGTATACTCACAAGGATAGCGGCATATGAGGATGCCTAGTAGAGCGGAACGGGACTTTAGGTCGCCCGACAGACAAACACTACAGTGCGTGGAGACGTCAGGTCACGGGGCCCGTTCAGCCAATCAGCGGCCACAGAAAATCGGCATCAGACGTCAAAGCTGTTCCGGGAGTAGCCAATGTCAGGCTTCGGATATGGACAGGCAGGTCAGCGGACCAATCAGGATAATGAAGAGCAAGAAGTGGTATAGATAAAAACTCGTATTTATTGAGTTATTTTAAAAACAAATGGCAAACAGCAACACGTTTCTCGACCTACGGGTCGTTTCATCAGGCTGATAATGCCTACCTCACAACTTGCTCTACATATAGTATTTGAAAACCTATCAGATGCTGACCTCACTCACACACCCCTATAGGGGGCCAATCAGAGAGCCGAATAGAGATTGGTTCATGGCCATTCACATTCGTCCAATAGGTAAGGTGTGTGTGTGACGTGGGCCAAATCGGCATTTAAATATATTTAAAATTGGAAATTGATAATAATTCATCTTAAAACACAATTGATCACGATATTAGACAATTTCATTGGTCCTGGGAGCAACAGCTTGGGATAAATATAACCCCCTACATGTTTATATAAAAGCGTCGGTGCAACCAGGAACGAAGGAATTGCATGAGTTCATGTAAACGGACATTCCTATACAATAAATGTCCTTTCTAACAAGACATATGTCATAGTCTCACAAATATGACAGGCCAATAAGTCCTAGCATACAAGCATACATATTAAAAAAAGTAGTAAGAGGATCTCAAACGTGACAAAAGTCACCACCAGAACAGAATTAATTAGAAAGATAAAATAACAATATAGTACATTATAAAATGTATATAGTTAGCAGGGACATATATCCTGTATAACGCAGTCCTATAATCAAGGCTCATATATAAAGGGAGACTTAAAAAAGCCAATCCTAACGTACATATATCCTAAATGCAGGTATATAGCCGCAACAGAGGGACTTATAAGATTAACCCAATATTAATGATAACATAATAATACAAATACAAATGACCTGTAAATTGCAATCCTATGGATCACGACTCATTAATGGAGAGGGGGACCCAAAGGAGCCAGTCACTGGAAGGCGGCCAAATCGATACATAGATTCAGGCCGTCAGGATGCATACTCTTCAGTACATGAATCCAATAGGTCTCCCTCTGCCTGAGTCTAAAAAAACGATTATATAAATGAGACTTGGGTATATGTTCGATGGGATTGATAGAAAAACATTTGAGGTCGCCATTATAAACATTGTTACAGTGTCTGGAGACACTGTGAAGTCTATAGTTGTTTTTCATATTTCGTTGGTGCTCAGCCCACCTAGTGCTAAGACGCCTACAGGTGCGCCCCACATACTGCATTCCACAAATGCATGTCAACAAATAAACAACATAGTTAGGTGCACAGGACACATGCCCGGTTATAGTGTATGTTTTTTTAGTGATGCTAGATTTAAAAGTTTTTTGTTTATTGTCCACAAATGTGCACATCTTGCATCTATTTGACCTACATTTAAAGGAGCCTGATGGTAATTGGCGTGCTGATAAATGGTTGCGTGTAAGTGGTATCTTATGTTTTACCACTTTACTAGGAGCCAGCAGTGTTTTTAGGGTGGGAGCCCTTCTATAGACTACTCTGGGTTTATTACCTAATTGTTTTCCTAAAATAGGGTCTTTCATCAGGATCTCCCAATGTTTGTGAATAATCTGTTTTATTAGATGATGGTTGGAATTATACTGAGTTATGAATAGGGGACATTTATTGAAACCCTCATCCCTCTCTGCTTGGGTGGTAGAAGTAGAGAAGTATTTCTCTCTATCATCAAGTTTGGCCCTACTGTACCCATTATTAATGATGTGTGTTGGATAATTTTTCTCAATGAAACGTTCTCGTAAAATGAGGCTCTGAGACTCATAGTCAGATATAGAGCTGCAATTGCGGCGGACTCTTTTAAATTGCCCGTACGGCACATTTTGTTTCCATGGATGATAATGGCAACTCTTAAAGTCCAAAAAGCTGTTGCAGTCAACCGTTTTAAAAAAGGTGGTACTAGTTACCCTCCCATCAGTGAAACAAAGATTTAGATCTAAGTACACAATAGATTTATCATTAATGGCACTCGTGAAGCATATGCCTCTATTGTTAGAGTTAAGATGGTCTATGAATAGATTAGCGGAGGACTGATCCCCCCTCCAAATGAAAATGAGGTCATCTATAAATCTGCCATAGAATACCAGGTTCGCCCCAAAGCCCGATTCGTATATAAAATGTTGTTCGAAATAACCCATAAATAGGTTAGCGTAGCTCGGGGGCGAACCTGGTACCCATGGCAGTACCTCTTATCTGTAGAAAGAACTCATCCTGGAACACAAAATAATTGTGCTCCAGGATGAAAGTAATCAAGTCCAATATGAAGACTCTTTGGTTCTCAGGAAGGTACATATCATGTTCTAGGTAGTGGGATACTGCTGCCAGCCCCAATTCATGGGGGATGTTGGAATACAGTGCTTGGACATCGCACGTTATCCATATCATTTCTGGAGTGATCTGTACTGGTTCTAATTTTTTCATGAGGTCAGTGGAGTCCCGAATATATGACTCGAGACCCAATACATACCTCTGCAGAAAGTAGTCCACGTAAGAAGATACATTATCCGTGAGACTGCCTATCCCTGCTATTATGGGTCGACCCGGTGGACATTTGTTCTCCTTATGTATCTTAGGAAGGTGGTAGTAAAAAGCCTGGTTAGGCTCGTTAGGGACCAGATAATCCTTTTCCTTCTTATATAATATCCCTTCCTTAAAAGCACCTTCTACAATATCTCTAAGGACAGCTCTATATCTCACAGTAGGATCCGAGTTGAGTTTCGTATAATAAGAAGTGTTAAATAAGATTTTTCTTGCTTCCGTAAGATCATCTATATCTTGTAGGACCACCCCTCCGCCTTTATCGGCCTGCCTAATGATGATTATATTAGCTTAGCTATTTTATTATTTCTTAAACCCAATTGGTTAGGCATATTCAGGGCTGCTATTTTGTGGCTGCACATGCACAGGTTAATAGGGCATTGCATACCTGAAACAATGAATGCATTTCAGTGTTGCACATTTAAACCTCATGCTATTTTGGATATTTTGGCTCACCAAAATGCATTAATGATTTTTATATTATTGCAGCAGTAGCCTAGCAGCAATAATAAAGACAAAAAACTGACTTGCATTGATTGCAGCTTACAATAAAAAAATGATAAAATATTTATTTTATTGCAAAAAAATATTTTAAAAACTGACTTGCATTGCAGCAGCATCCACCATAAAGAATGACAAAATATATATTTTTTTAATAATTTTTATTGAGGTTGTACAAAACAATAACAACAATAAAGAGTACATGGGTAATATAGTAAACATACCTTAAGTTGAATTGGCTATGCCACTGAGACCTGAAAAAATAAATAAAATAAGATACGACAAAGCTAGCAAAATGTAGAAGGTCAGGTTATCTCAATACTATAGGTTGTTACCCAACTAAATGAATGGAACCTCATTTTTCATTTATATAAATAATGATTGCACCTCCATTGTTGAAACAGGCCACTCATGGACCCATGGAAACTGAAAAACTTGGGAAGGTACTCTAATGTTCAACATGGTCACTCTTGGACCTGAGAAAGTATATATATAAAAAAAAAAAGTATAGCAGACTAAACAGCTTATGGAGAATATAGATAACAAAGTGTTAATGGGTCTGTAATATCTGGACACTTTATCGTCCTTATAGCAGGTATAAACTAGGTTTACAGCTTTATAGGTTTATAGGGGCCATTCAAAGCTGATATAGTGTGAGTAATAAAGTTGCCGATAGCATGGAGTTGAAGCTAAAAAAAACCCGCTGAAACATAGTTAGATTGCAAGGATTTCAATAGAAATAAAGGAACTGTGGTAGCTAATTATATTACCTAACATATAGACTCATATTTTATTAGATCTGCAATAACAGCAGTGAGCTATATGCTCAGTGATCTCAGAATAATGCCACAAGAAGACCTCATTAATACTCCCTCGCATTAGGTTTACACTAGATATATGTGTTTATAAGGGCTATTCAGAGCTGGTATATTGCAAGTGCGAGAGCTTTCCATATTATGTGGTTAAAACTGAGAAAAGTACTTAAACATAGTTAGGTTATGGGAATTTCTATAGGAATAAAGGAACTTTGGTAGCTAATTGTATTTCCTGACATGTAGGCTCATACTAAACTAGTTATATAATAACAGCAGCATGCTATATACTCAATGGTCTAAATATAATGCCACAAGGAGATCTCATTAATACTATATCTTCCACACACCAGGTTTACACAAGATATGTATGTTTATAAAGGCTATTCAAAGCTGGTAGAATGCAAGTGCTAATGCTGTCAATAGTATGGAAGTGGAAATAAAAAAAAAAAAAATGCTTAAACATGGTTAGGTTTCAAGGATTTCTACAGGGATAAAGGAGCTATGATATCTATTTATATTTCCTAATATGTAGGATCATATTGTACTAAATCTGTAATAATAGCTGCTAGCTATATACCTAGTGCTCTGAACTTAAAACCACAGAGGGACCGGATTAACATTAATTTGAAGCTGATGTACTACTGTTTCGAATTATAAGAATTTCTCAGCATGCCACACTACCTCGGCCGCTGGCAGTGCGAGAAGATGCCAAGTTATTTCAATCTAAGTACAGTAATGCTAAACCTCGTGAACCCACAGTGGGCAGTCTCTAGGGCATAAATCATACTCATCTAAGGGTATGGATAGCTAGCAAAATATAAAAAGTCCCCCTTAACACTAACATAATTGCTACAACAATTTAGGGATATGTGTTAAATATGATCCAAGTAAAATTAGTATATGTGTACCTGTATATCTAAGCTTTGATGGAGAGTAGGATGAATTACATAAATCTATAGTCCACCTCCATGAGACATATAGTAAATCAAACAACAAGGTGAACATAAAACCACACTATCCATAACTTAATACTATACATTGAAATTGTATATAGGAACGTTTGAGGGATATATAAAGCAGTGTGTATCTATATTATAGCAGAGGAACAATAAGTAAAGTAAAACAGAGCTCTTAACCTAGAATAAGCTAGGAATAGTTACTAGCGTCTATCTTGTCCCAAGCCGAAAGGTTTGAGCTCTGAGTCCAATATTAGTTTTTTCTAATACCCATCCTCATGTAGGCAAGGATAATGTTCATCTGAGAGGACAGACTTGTCGTAGCACTGCAACCGGCTTGCTGTGAAGGATCACCTTAATGATTAGGCTCTCTCTGGGCATCATTATCCTCACGCTGCAGAATGAAGAGAGATTTCCTCAGGATTGGCAGACCAGACTTGTTATGTTCAAAAATGGAGGTTACCAGATCATCTTGGCACCCACAGTCCCGGTATGTATCAGATTTATTTTTGGGAAAGGACAATGACACCATTGTGTTAGATAGACCAGCCACCATAGTCTGAAATGGCAGTGGGGCCAGGAGTAGGGCGCTCTGACGCAGCAACCCCACGGGCCTTGAAGAAGTGAGCGGGAGGGCAGCCAGTCTTTGCCGGTATCTCCGGGTAAGGAAAGTTCCTATCAGACCAAAGGCAGCACTCAGAGGACTCCGGGGTGGGAGTGGCACACTGGTCCGAAATAGCCAAAATTAGGGAGCAAAGATTCTTCTGTAGCTGGTCGTAACTTTGTGTGATCGCGCTGCATATAGTGCGCTCCCAGATATCCACAGCTGCTAGACCCTCCATGATGTGTACTAGGATATCCTCCAACCGTCTCCACAAATGATAGCTGCAGTGCAAGTCTTTTTCTGAATAGCCCCCAGTGTGAACTCAGACTCTAATTAGTTTAGACCTGCTGTTTAGGCCTGCTGACCCCAGAAAACCGGGGGGGTGTTGTAGATGTTTCTTCTATCTAGGCCGCCATACTTGATACGCTCCTTGAGGATTATTATGTTGCTAGTAGTAGGAATGATGGCATTGTTTAGTAGCAAACGATTCAGCTGAATTTCCTCTACCAGGACGCGCTGTTTTGACAAGAAAAAGTAGATACATACAACGGTAAGCAACCAGATTTCTCCAACATAGGTGTGTCCGGTCCACGGCGTCATCCTTACTTGTGGGATATTCTCTTCCCCAACAGGAAATGGCAAAGAGCCCAGCAAAGCTGGTCACATGATCCCTCCTAGGCTCCGCCTACCCCAGTCATTCTCTTTGCCGTTGTACAGGCAACATCTCCACGGAGATGGCTTAGAGTTTTTTAGTGTTTAACTGTAGTTTTTATTATTCAATCAAGAGTTTGTTATTTTAAAATAGTGCTGGTATGTACTATTTACTCTGAAACAGAAAAGAAATGAAGATTTCTGTTTGTATGAGGAAAATGATTTTAGCAACCGTTACTAAAATCCATGGCTGTTCCACACAGGACTGTTGAGAGGAATTAACTTCAGTTGGGGGAACAGTGAGCAGTCTTTTGCTGCTTGAGGTATGACACATTCTAACAAGACGATGTAATGCTGGAAGCTGTCATTTTCCCTATGGGATCCGGTAAGCCATTTTTATTCAGACAGTAAATAAGGGCTTCACAAGGGCTTATTAAGACTGTAGACATTTTCTGGGCTAAATCGATTCATATATTACACATTTTTAGCCTTGAGGAATCATTTAATCTGGGTATTTTTGTTAAATAATATCGGCAGGCACTGTTTTAGACACCTTATTCTCTAGGGGCTTTCCCTAATCATAGGCAGAGCCTCATTTTCGCGCCGGTATTGCGCACTTGTTTTTGAGAAGCATGACATGCAGTCGCATGTGTGAGGAGCTCTGATACATAGAAAAGACTTTCTGAAGGCGTCATTTGGTATCGTATTCCCCTTTGGGCTTGGTTGGGTCTCAGCAAAGCAGATACCAGGGACTGTAAAGGGGTTAAAGTTAAAAACGGCTCCGGTTCCGTTATTTTAAGGGTTAAAGCTTCCAAATTTGGTGTGCAACACTTTTAAGGCTTTAAGACACTGTGGTGAAATTTTGGTGAATTTTGAACAATTCCTTCATACTTTTTCGCAATTGCAGTAATAAAGTGTGTTCAGTTTAAAATTTAAAGTGACAGTAACGGTTTTATTTTAAAACGTTTTTTGTACTTTGTTATCAAGTTTATGCCTGTTTAACATGTCTGAACTACCAGATAGACTGTGTTCTGAATGTGGGGAAGCCAAGGTTCCTTCTCATTTAAATAAATGTGATTTATGTGACACTGAAAATGATGCCCAGGATGATTCCTCAAGTGAGGGGAGTAAGCATGGTACTGCATCATTCCCTCCTTCGTCTACACGAGTCTTGCCCACTCAGGAGGCCCCTAGTACATCTAGCGCGCCAATACTCCTTACTATGCAACAATTAACGGCTGTAATGGATAATTCTATCAAAAACATTTTAGCCAAAATGCCCACTTATCAGCGTAAGCGCGACTGCTCTGTTTTAGATACTGAAGAGCATGAGGACGCTGATGATAATGGTTCTGAAATGCCCCTACACCAGTCTGAGGGGGCCAGGGAGGTTTTGTCTGAGGGAGAAATTTCAGATTCAGGGAAAATTTCTCAACAAGCTGAACCCGATGTGATTACATTTAAATTTAAGTTGGAACATCTCCGCGCTCTGCTTAAGGAGGTATTATCCACTCTGGATGATTGTGAGAATTTGATCATCCCAGAGAAACTATGTAAAATGGACAAGTTCCTAGAGGTCCCGGGGCTCCCAGAAGCTTTTCCTATACCCAAGCGGGTGGCGGACATTGTAAATAAAGAATGGGAAAGGCCCGGTATACCTTTCGTCCCTCCCCCCATATTTAAAAAATTGTTTCCTATGGTCGACCCCAGAAAGGACTTATGGCAGACTGTCCCCAAGGTCGAGGGAGCGGTTTCTACTTTAAACAAACGCACCACTATACCCATAGAAGATAGTTGTGCTTTCAAAGATCCTATGGATAAAAAATTAGAGGGTTTGCTTAAAAAGATGTTTGTTCAGCAAGGTTACCTTCTACAACCAATTTCATGCATTGTCCCTGTCACTACAGCCGCGTGTTTCTGGTTCGATGAGCTAGTAAAGGCGATCGATAGTGATTCTCCTCCTTATGAGGAGATTATGGACAGAATCCGTGCTCTCAAATTGGCTAATTCTTTCACCCTAGACGCCACTTTGCAATTGGCTAGGTTAGCGGCGAAGAATTCTGGGTTTGCTATTGTGGCGCGTAGAGCGCTTTGGTTGAAATCTTGGTCAGCGGATGCGTCTTCCAAGAACAAACTCCTTAACATCCCTTTCAAGGGGAAAACGCTGTTTGGCCCTGACTTGAAAGAGATTATCTCTGATATCACTGGGGGTAAGGGCCACGCCCTTCCTCAGGATAGGTCTTTCAAGGCCAAAAATAAACCTAATTTTCGTCCCTTTCGTAGAAACGGACCAGCCCCAAGTGCTACGTCCTCTAAGCAAGAGGGTAATACTTCTCAAGCCAAGCCAGCCTGGAGACCAATGCAAGGCTGGAACAAGGGAAAGCAGGCCAAGAAACCTGCCACTGCTACCAAGACAGCATGAAATGTTGGCCCCCGATCCGGGACCGGATCTGGTGGGGGGCAGACTCTCTCTCTTCGCTCAGGCTTGGGCAAGAGATGTTCTGGATCCTTGGGCACTAGAAATAGTCTCCCAAGGTTATCTTCTGGAATTCAAGGGGCTTCCCCCAAGGGGGAGGTTCCACAGGTCTCAATTGTCTTCAGACCACATAAAGAGACAGGCATTCTTACATTGTGTAGAAGACCTGTTAAAAATGGGAGTGATTCATCCTGTTCCATTAGGAGAACAAGGGATGGGGTTCTACTCCAATCTGTTCATAGTTCCCAAAAAAGAGGGAACGTTCAGACCAATCTTAGATCTCAAGATCTTAAACAAGTTTCTCAAGGTTCCATCGTTCAAAATGGAAACCATTCGAACAATTCTTCCTTCCATCCAGGAAGGTCAATTCATGACCACGGTGGATTTAAAGGATGCGTATCTACATATTCCTATCCACAAGGAACATCATCGGTTCCTAAGGTTCGCATTCCTGGACAAGCATTACCAGTTCGTGGCGCTTCCTTTCGGATTAGCCACTGCTCCAAGGATTTTCACAAAGGTACTAGGGTCCCTTCTAGCGGTGCTAAGACCAAGGGGCATTGCAGTAGTACCTTACTTGGACGACATTCTGATTCAAGCGTCGTCCCTTCCTCAAGCAAAGGCTCACACGGACATAGTCCTGGCCTTTCTCAGATCTCACGGATGGAAAGTGAACGTGGAAAAGAGTTCTCTATCTCCGTCGACAAGGGTTCTCTTCTTGGGAACAATAATAGACTCCTTAGAAATGAGGATTTTTCTGACAGAGGCCAGAAAAACAAAACTTCTAAACTCTTGTCAAACACTTCATTCCGTTCCTCTTCCTTCCATAGCGCAGTGCATGGAAGTAATAGGTTTGATGGTAGTGGCAATGGACATAGTTCCTTTTGCGCGCATTCATCTAAGACCATTACAACTGTGCATGCTCAGTCAGTGGAATGGGGACTATACAGACTTGTCTCCGAAGATACAAGTAAATCAGAGGACCAGAGACTCACTCCATTGGTGGCTGTCCCTGGACAACCTGTCACAAGGGATGACCTTCCGCAGACCAGAGTGGGTCATTGTCACGACCGACGCCAGTCTGATGGGCTGGGGCGCGGTCTGGGGATCCCTGAAAGCTCAGGGTCTTTGGTCTCGGGAAGAATCTCTTCTACCGATAAATATTCTGGAACTGAGAGCGATATTCAATGCTCTCAAGGCTTGGCCTCAGCTAGCAAAGGCCAAGTTCATACGGTTTCAATCAGACAACATGACGACTGTTGCGTACATCAACCATCAGGGGGGAACAAGGAGTTCCCTGGCGATGGAAGAAGTGACCAAAATCATTCAATGGGCGGAGACTCACTCCTGCCACCTGTCTGCAATCCACATCCCAGGAGTGGAAAATTGGGAAGCGGATTTTCTGAGTCGTCAGACATTACATCCGGGGGAGTGGGAACTCCATCCGGAAATCTTTGCCCAAATTACTCAACTGTGGGGCATTCCAGACATGGATCTGATGGCCTCTCGTCAGAACTTCAAGGTTCCTTGCTACGGGTCCAGATCCAGGGATCCCAAGGCGACTCTAGTAGATGCACTAGTAGCACCTTGGACATTCAAACTAGCTTATGTATTCCCGCCGTTTCCTCTCATCCCCAGGCTGGTAGCCAGGATCAATCAGGAGAGGGCGTCGGTGATCTTGATAGCTCCTGCGTGGCCACGCAGGACTTGGTATGCAGATCTGGTGAATATGTCATCGGCTCCACCATGGAAGCTACCTTTGAGACGAGACCTTCTTGTTCAAGGTCCGTTCGAACATCCGAATCTGGTCTCACTCCAGCTGACTGCTTGGAGATTGAACGCTTGATCTTATCAAAACGAGGGTTCTCAGATTCTGTTATTGATACTCTTGTTCAGGCCAGAAAGCCTGTAACTAGAAAAATTTACCACAAAATATGGAAAAAATATATCTGCTGGTGTGAATCTAAAGGATTCCCTTGGGACAAGGTAAAGATTCCTAAGATTCTATCCTTTCTTCAAGAAGGATTGGAGAAAGGATTATCTGCAAGTTCCTTGAAGGGACAGATTTCTGCCTTGTCTGTGTTACTTCACAAAAAGCTGGCGGCTGTGCCAGATGTTCAAGCCTTTGTTCAGGCTCTGGTTAGAATCAAGCCTGTTTACAAACCTTTGACTCCTCCTTGGAGTCTCAACTTGGTTCTTTCAGTTCTTCAGGGGGTTCCGTTTGAACCCTTACATTCCGTTGATATTAAGTTATTATCTTGGAAAGTTTTGTTTTTGGTTGCAATTTCTTCTGCTAGAAGAGTTTCAGAATTATCTGCTCTGCAGTGTTCTCCTCCTTATCTGGTGTTCCATGCAGATAAGGTGGTTTTACGTACTAAACCTGGTTTTCTTCCAAAGGTTGTTTCTAACAAAAACATTAACCAGGAGATAGTCGTGCCTTCTTTGTGTCCGAAACCAGTTTCGAAGAAGGAACGTTTGTTGCACAATTTGGATGTTGTTCGCGCTCTAAAATTCTATTTAGATGCTACAAAGGATTTTAGACAAACATCTTCCTTGTTTGTTGTTTATTCTGGTAAAAGGAGAGGTCAAAAAGCAACTTCTACCTCTATCTCTTTTTGGATTAAAAGCATCATCAGATTGGCTTACGAGACTGCCGGACGGCAGCCTCCTGAAAGAATCACAGCTCATTCCACTAGGGCTGTGGCTTCCACATGGGCCTTCAAGAACGAGGCTTCTGTTGATCAGATATGTAGGGCAGCGACTTGGTCTTCACTGCACACTTTTACCAAATTTTACAAGTTTGATACTTTTGCTTCTTCTGAGGCTATTTTTGGGAGAAAGGTTTTGCAAGCCGTGGTGCCTTCCATTTAGGTGACCTGATTTGCTCCCTCCCTTCATCCGTGTCCTAAAGCTTTGGTATTGGTTCCCACAAGTAAGGATGACGCCGTGGACCGGACACACCTATGTTGGATAAAACAGAATTTATGTTTACCTTATAAATTACTTTCTCCAACGGTGTGTCCGGTCCACGGCCCGCCCTGGTTTTTTAATCAGGTCTGATATTTTATTTTCTTTAACTACAGTCACCACGGTATCATATGGTTTCTCCTATGCAAATATTCCTCCTTAACGTCGGTCGAATGACTGGGGTAGGCGGAGCCTAGGAGGGATCATGTGACCAGCTTTGCTGGGCTCTTTGCCATTTCCTGTTGGGGAAGAGAATATCCCACAAGTAAGGATGACGCCGTGGACCGGACACACCGTTGGAGAAAGTAATTTATCAGGTAAACATAAATTCTGTTTTCTCAAGTTTGTGAGGAGCTTCTCTTTTTGCGACTGATCATGGCCGACAAAATAAAAAATTTATTTACCAAAATTACTTTTTCTCCAACATTGGTGTGTCCGGTCCACGGCATCATCCATAACTTGTGGGAATATTCTCTTCCCCAACAGCAAATGGCAAAGAGCACAACAAAAGCTGTCCATATAGCCCCTCCCAGGCTCCGCCCCCCCAGTCATTCTCTTTGCCGCTCTGAACAAGTAGCATCTCCACGGAGATGGTGAAGAGTATGTGGTGTTTAGTTGTAGTTTTTTATTCTTCTATCAAGAGTTTGTTATTTAAAAATAGTGCTGGTATGTACTATTTACTCTGAAACAGAAAGAGATGAAGAGTTCTGTTTAAATGAGGAGTATGATTTTAGGAGCAGTAACTAAAATCAATTGCTGTTCCCACGCAGGACTGTTGAGCTGAGAGAACTTCAGTTGGGGGGAACAGTTTGCAGACTTTTCTGCTCAAGGTATGACTAGCCATTTTTCTAACAAGACTGTGTAATGCTGGAAGGCTGTCATTTTTCCCTCATGGGGATCGGTAAGCCATTTTCTTAGACTCAGAATGAATAAAGGGCTTATTATGGGCTATTAACTGGTGGACACTCCTAGGGCTAAATCGATTGTATATTTAAGTTATATTTTGAAAGTTTGAAGTAATCTTCACACTTTTATTGTTTGGGGAACGTTTTTTATCGCCAGGCACTAGTTTAGACACCTTCCCAGTCAGGAAGGGCCTTTCACTATAGTAGACAGAGCCTCATTTTCGCGCCATTATTGCGCAGTTACTTTTGACTACAGTGCATGCAGCTGCATGTGTGAGGGTCTGGTATCCACTGAAAACGTTCCTAGAAGGCTTGAATTGGTATCGTATAACCCCCTGGGATTGGTGAAGTCGCAACAAAGGCTGTGGCTGGGACTGTAGTGGGGTTAAAATTGCAAACGGCTCCGGTTTCCACATTTTAAGGGTTAACAGCTTGAAAATTGGGGTGCAATACTTTGAATGCATTAAGACACTGTGGTGAAAATTTGGTAAAGATTGGATAATTCCTTCATAGTTTTTCACATATTCAGTAATAAAGTGTGCCCTGTTTAACATTTAAAGAGACAGTAACGGTTTTGTTTTAAAACGGTTTTTGTGCTTTATTAACCAGTTTAAGCCTGTTTAACATGTCTGTACCTTCAGATAGATCATGTTCTGTATGTATGGAAGCCAATGTGGTTCCCCCTTCAAATATATGTGATAATTGTGCCATAGCGTCCAAACATAGTAAGGACAGTACTGTCACAAATAGCAAGGTTGCCCAGGATGATTCCTCAGATGAAGGAAGTAGACATAGTTCTACATCATCTCCTTCTGTGTCTATACCAGTTATGCCCGCGCAGGCGACCCCTAGTACTTCTAGCGCGCCAATGCTTATTACTATGCAACAATTGACGGCAGTAATGGATAACTCCATAGCTAATATTTTATCCAAAATGCCAGCATTTCAGAGAAAGCGCGATTGCTCTGTTTTAAACACTGTAGAGCAGGAGGGCGCTGATGATAATTTTTCTGTCATACCCTCACACCAATCTGAAGTGGCAGTGAGGGAGGGTTTGTCAGATGGGGAAATTTCTGATACAGGAAGAATTTCTCAGCAGGCAGAACCTGATGTTGTGACATTTAAATTTAAATTAGAGCATCTCCGCGCATTACTTAAGGAGGTGCTATCTACTAGATGATTGTGACAATCTGGTCATCCCAGAAAAATTGTGCAAGATGGACAAGTTCCTAGAGGTCCCGGTGCACCCTGATGCCTTTCCGATACCTAAGCGGGTGGCGGACATAGTGAATAAGGAGTGGGAGAAGCCAGGCATACCTTTTGTCCCTCCTCCTATATTTAAGAAATTGTTCCCTATGGTCGACCACAGGAAGGACTTATGGCAAACAGTCCCTAAGGTCGAGGGGGCGGTTTCTACACTAGCCAAGCGCACGACCATTCCTATTGAGGACAATTGTGCTTTCAAAGATCCTATGGATAAAAAATTGGAGGGTTTGCTTAAAAAGGTTTTTGTACAGCAAGGTTACCTCCTTCAACCTATTTCGTGCATTATTCTTGTCACTACAGCGGCGTGGTTCTGGTTCGAGAAACTGGAAAAGTCACTCAGTAGGGAGACTCCGTATGAGGAAGTCATGGACAGAATTCACGCACTTAAGTTAGCTAATTCCTTTGTTTTAGACGCCGCTTTGCAGTTAGCGAGGTTAGCGGCGAAAAATTCAGGGTTTGCAATTGTGGCGCGCAGAGCGCTCTGGCTAAAGTCTTGGTCGGCGGATGTATCTTCCAAGACAAAATTGCTTAATATCCCTTTCAAAGGTAAGACCCTTTTTGGGCCAGAATTGAAAGAGATTATTTCAGACATCACTGGGGGAAAGGGCCATGCCCTCCCACAAGATAGACCTTTCAAGGCTAACAATAAATCCAATTTTCGTTCCTTTCGCAATTTCAGGAACGGACCGACTTCCAACTCTGCAGCCTCTAGACAAGAGGGTGACGCTTCCCAGACTAAACCAGCTTGGAAACCAATGAAAGGCTGGAACAAGGGTAAACAGGCCAAGAAGCCTGCTGCTGCTACCAAAACAGCATGAAGGGGTAGCCCCTGATCCGGGACCGGATCTAGTAGGGGGCAGACTCTCTCTCTTTGCTCAGGCTTGGGCAAGAGATGTTCAGGATCCCTGGGCACTAGAAATAGTCTCTCAGGGTTATCTTCTAGAATTCATGGAACTACCCCCAAGGGGAAGGTTCCACATGTCTCACTTATCTTCAAACCAAATAAAGAGACAGGCATTCTTACATTGTGTAGAAGACCTGTTAAAGATGGGAGTGATACACCCAGTTCCAACTGTGGAACAAGGTCAGGGGTTTTACTCAAATCTGTTTGTAGTTCCCAAAAAAGAGGGAACTTTCAGACCAATTCTGGATTTAAAAATTCTAAACAAATTTCTCAGAGTTCCATCGTTCAAAATGGAAACCATTCGAACAATTTTACCGTGGATTTAAAGGATGCGTATCTACATATTCCTATCCACAAAGATCATCATCAGTTCCTAAGGTTCGCCTTTCTGGACAAACATTATCAGTTCGTGGCTCTCCCATTCGGGCT
Organism: Bombina bombina; assembly: GCF_027579735.1. Taxonomy (NCBI): domain Eukaryota; kingdom Metazoa; phylum Chordata; class Amphibia; order Anura; family Bombinatoridae; genus Bombina; species Bombina bombina. The sequence goes on along the minus strand of NC_069501.1, from coordinate 657,129,863 downwards.
AGCCACTGCTCCAAGAATTTTCACAAAGGTGCTTGGGTTCCTTCTAGCGGTTCTAAGACCAAGGGGTATTGCAGTGGCACCTTATCTGGACGACATTCTAATCCAAGCGTCGTCTCTTTCCAAAGCAAAGGCTCATACAGACATTGTTCTAGCCTTTCTCAGATCTCACGGGTGGAAGGTGAACGTAGAAAAGAGTTCCCTGTCTCCGTCGACAAGAGTTCCCTTTTTGGGAACAATAATAGATTCTTTAGAAATTAAGATCTTCCTGACAGAAGTCAGAAAGTCAAAGCTTCTAAACGCTTGTCAAGTTCTTCACTCTATTCTGCAGCCTTCCATAGCTCAGTGCATGGAAGTAGTAGGGTTGATGGTTGCAGCAATGGACATAGTTCCTTTTGCTCGAATTCATCTAAGACCATTACAACTGTGCATGCTCAAGCAGTGGAATGGGGACTATACAGACTTGTCTCCAAAGATTCAAGTAGACCAGATGACCAGAGACTCACTCCGTTGGTGGTTGACCCAAGATCACCTGTCTCAGGGAATGAGTTTCCGCAGACCAGAGTGGGTCATTGTCACGACCGACGCCAGTCTATTAGGCTGGGGCGCGGTCTGGGATTCCCTGAAAGCTCAGGGTCTATGGTCTCGGGAAGAGTCTCTTCTCCCGATAAACATCCTGGAACTGAGAGAGATATTCAATGCTCTCCGGGCTTGGCCTCAACTAGCAAAGGCCGGATTCATAAGATTCCAGTCAGACAACATGACGACTGTAGCTTACATCAACCATCAGGGGGGAACAAGGAGTTCCTTGGCGATGAGAGAGGTGTCCAAAATCATCAAATGGGCGGAGGATCACTCCTGCCACCTATCTGCAATCCACATCCCAGGAGTAGACAACTGGGAGGCGGATTATCTGAGTCGTCAGACTTTCCATCCGGGGGAGTGGGAACTCCACCCGGAGGTGTTTGCCCAGTTGACTCAATTATGGGGCATTCCAGACATGGATCTGATGGCGTCTCGTCAGAACTTCAAGGTTCCTTGCTACGGGTCCAGATCCAGGGATCCCAAGGCGACTCTAGTGGATGCATTAGTGGCGCCTTGGTCGTTCAACATAGCTTATGCGTTTCCACCGTTCCCTCTCCTTCCCAGGCTTGTAGCCAGGATCAAACAGGAGAATGCCTCGGTGATTCTGATAGCTCCTGCGTGGCCGCTCAGGACTTGGTATGCAGACCTGGTGAATATGTCATCGGCTCCACCATGGAAGCTACCTTTGAGACAGGATCTTCTAGTACAAGGTCCATTCGAACATCCAAATCTAGTTTCTCTGCAGCTGACTGCTTGGAAATTGAACGTTTGATTTTATCCAAGCGTGGGTTTTCAGATTCAGTGATAGATACTCTGGTCCAAGCCAGAAAACCTGTGACTAGAAAGATTTACCATAAAATATGGAAAAGATATATCTGTTGGTGTGAATCCAAGGGATTCTCCTGGAGTAAGATTAAAATTCCTAGGATCCTCTCCTTTCTCGAAGAAGGTTTGAATAAGGGATTGTCAGCGAGTTCTCTAAAAGGACAGATTTCTGCTTTATCTGTCTTGTTACACAAACGACTGGCAGCTGTGCCAGATGTACAAGCTTTTGTACAGGCTTTGGTTAGAATCAAGCCTGTTTACAGACCCTTGACTCCTCCCTGGAGTCTAAATTTAGTTCTTTCAGTTCTTCAAGGGGTTCCGTTTGAACCCTTACATTCCATAGATATCAAGTTACTATCTTGGAAAGTTTTGTTTTTGGTTGCTATTTCTTCTGCTAGAAGAGTTTCTGAATTATCTGCTTTGCAGTGTGATCCACCCTATCTGGTGTTCCATTCCGATAAGGTTGTTTTGCGTACCAAGCCTGGTTTTCTTCCAAAAGTTGTTTCCAACAAGAACATTAACCAGGAAATAGTTGTTCCTTCTTTGTGTCCGAATCCAGTTTCAAAGAAGGAACGTTTGTTACACAATTAAGATGTAGTCCGTGCTTTAAAGTTCTATTTAGAAGCAACAAAGGGTTTCAGACAAACTTCTTCTTTGTTTGTCGTTTATTCTGGTAAGAGGAGAGGACAAAAAGCTACTGCTACCTCTCTTTCTTTCTGGCTGAAAAGCATCATCCGATTGGCTTATGAGACTGCCGGACGGCAGCCTCCTGAACGAATCACAGCTCACTCTACTAGGGCTGTGGCTTCCACATGGGCCTTCAAGAACGAGGCTTCTGTTGATCAGATATGTAAGGCAGCGACTTGGTCTTCTCTGCACACTTTTGCCAAATTCTACAAATTTGATACTTATGCTTCTTCGGAGGCTAGTTTTGGGAGAAAGGTTTTGCAAGCCGTGGTGCCTTCTGTTTAGGTAACCTGATTTGCTCCCTCCCTTCATCCGTGTCCTAAAGCTTTGGTATTGGTTCCCACAAGTTATGGATGACGCCGTGGACCGAACACACCAATGTTGGAGAAAACAGAATTTATGCTTACCTGATAAATTACTTTCTCCAACGGTGTGTCCGGTCCACGGCCCGCCCTGGTTTTTTAATCAGGTTTGAAAAATTTCTTTCTCTATACACTACAGTCACCACGGCACCCTATAGTTTCTCCTTTTTTCTCCTAACCGTCGGTCGAATGACTGGGGGGGCGGAGCCTGGGAGGGGCTATATGGACAGCTTTTGCTGTGCTCTTTGCCATTTCCTGTTGGGGAAGAGAATATTCCCACAAGTTATGGATGACGCCGTGGACCGGACACACCGTTGGAGAAAGTAATTTATCAGGTAAGCATAAATTCTGTTTTTTTGGAACAGATTAGAATAGATAATTTTTTATATTAATTAGAAAAAAACATTTGTGGTATGGTACACTACTGGACTGCAAACTGTTATAATAAGGGTAATGGTTAAGTGTAGTTTCAAAATGAACACTTAGAGTAAAAAATACTAAACTTAAGAATAAATTAGGGCTGCAACTAACGATTATTTTCATAATCAATTAATCGGCCGATTATTTTTTCGATTAATCGACTAATCGGATAAAAATAGAATCAATAATAGTTTTCTATGTTTTAAATAAAATCCACATAATGAGTGTTACAAATATAAACTTCAGACTAAAACTTTACATTAACACAACTGTTTCTTCAATTTTTAAGCAGCAGAGCACAGTTTTATAATTAAACAAAAGAAAACCACAAACTGTTTGAAAAGAGGTAGAACTAGAAAGAGTTAGACTAGCACTGTTAATAACATTCTGTTGAGGTGTATAAGTAGGGTTTTGTCAATTTCACCAAAGTGGGATATTTATCTTTGTTAGCTCTTCACCAATGCTAAGTGTTTTCTACCTTGGCAAGGGGCCTCTCAATAAAGTAACCCTTGACTTAATTCTAAGATAAAAATGTCTTGAATATCTATATGCAATGGTAAATAACCAGCTATAAGGTTAGGGGAAATATCTAGTCAGCTCTAAAAATAACGAATATATACTTATAAAGGTTAAATCTGGTACATATTATCACAATTTATTAAAAATATAAAAAAACAATAAAAAACAAAATCAAAAGCGCTAAGGACTGTATATCAATAACAGGACAAAGCCTTACACATTTATTTATACAGTACATATAATCAGCAATAGCAAGCAATACGCTAATAATTGTGCAAACAGATAATAGTGCACATCAATTTAAATAACTCCCATCAATCTAGGTGCAAGGTGTAAACAAAAAGCTTGGCACTATATTATGAAAAGCATAGTTCCAAATCAACAGATTTAATATAAACAATCCAAATGATGACTATTATATCTGGGTTGCACATAAGCCAGGGGTAGTTGTAAATGTATACTGTCCTGAAAAAGTGAAAAGTAGACGTCCTTTAGGCTAAGGGCATAACCATAAAACACAATATCATATGCAGGACATTGGAGTGATGCAGCTGGTGTTGTGCACAGATCAACTAATTGCAAACCAACTAATCGATTAATCCGTTATGAGATTCGTTGACATTATTCTAGAGCTGCAACAACTAATCGTCATAATCGATAATAATCGATTATGACGATTAGTTGTTGCAGCTCTAGAATAAATATTGTTGTGCACTGCACCACTGTGTATGATGATTGATGATCTATCTACACTCAACTCAATTATATATTAAATATATAATAATTATCATCTATCTAAGTATCTATATCATCATCTATCTAGTATTTATTTATATTATATCAATATATTGAATATTTTATTTAAGATTCAAACATCCTACAAGCAACTGAATATGAACATATATAATTAAAATTGACCAAGACAGGGAATGGAATCAATGTTATATGCCACTTTATTGCTCACGACTTTGAGCGCATGTCTCACCCGCCACACCACCACTTGACCACAGCCACACCACTCCCAGATGAAGGGCTGTTGTTTCTGCCGCTGCTCCCACACACTCTGCAATAATGTCCATTTTGCGTGCCTTCTCAGGTCTTCCCACCGCCGCCCACAGGTCTGCCTTTCATCCTCCTTCATACAATGGAAGCCTGGAGGACCCCACCTCCGTTTTTATGGCGAAACGATTTTTTTTCTCTCCAAAAAATCGTGTACTCTCGCGTTTTTTAAATCGCAACGATTAATCATGCAGGCCTAATATATATATATATATATATATATATATATATATATACACACATAGCTAGACATGTATATGTACGTATCTCTGTTAAAGCCCTTTGCATGCATTTTTTGTTTCTAACACCTGAGACCTCATATCTTTGAGCCCTTATAACTTTTATTGCAATTTTTTTTAAATAGTTTTTGTTAGCTAGTGTTATAATGAGTGTAACTGTTCTTTTAAATATAATTTTGATGTACTTTTTAGTCGAGTGTAACAGTTAACCAGAACTCTGAAGGCACACTATCCCGACGTGCGTTAAATTTAATTGCGCTCAAGCAAGAGCATTTACTTTCAACCTGTTATACACCCGCTACTTCCGATGTGTGCAAGGAACTGTGATAAATATATATATATATATATATATATATATATGGAGAGTCCATGATGTTATTCCATTTTGTAGTGGGAATGTCACTCCTGGCCAGCAGGAGGAGGCAAAGAGCACCACAGCAAAGCTGTTAAATGTCACTTCCCTACCCATAATCCCCAGTCATTCTCTTTGCCTCTGTCAATGGAGGAGGTGAAGTTTGGTGTCTGAAGAAAGGATTTGGGTTTAGCTGAGTCCACGTCAATCTCTTCAGTAGAGTAGTGGCGGCTTTTAAGCAGTTAGGAAGTTGTGAGGTAGTCCTTGCTTTGTTTCCTAACACATTGCTCCCCATGGTACAGAAAACCAGGTCTCTGTAAGGAGTATGTGTCCTTTCACGCCTTGTGAGCTGTCTTCCTGCCAGACAGCTAGACTGCAGGTAAGTGCTTTTGTCTTCTAGGTCTTGTAGACTTGCACTTCAGAAGAATAAGTCATATGCAGTAGATGAGGACATTTTTAAAATCCTTTATACAGGATTTTCTTTGGCAGTGGGCAGGCACATTATAAATGTTGAGACTATGCGGTCAATTTATTATAGTGCGAGCGGACATGATACAATGTAGTGTATCATGTCCGCCGCGCGCTGTCGGCATTTATCATTGTAACAGCAGTTCTTGTGAACTGCTGGTGCAATACAGCCCCCTGCATGTTCGTGGCCAATCGGCCGCTAGCAGGGGGTGTCAATCAATCCGATCGTATTTGATCGGGTTGATTTCTGTCCGCCACCTCAGAGCAGGCGGACAGGTTATGGAGCAACGGTCTTTAGACCGCTGCTTCATAACTTCTGTTTCCTGCTCGCCTGAAACACAGGGTATCAAGCTCCGTAAGGAGCTTGATAAATTGACCCCTAGGGGTTAATCTTCCCTTTATTGGGACGTTTTTCCTCTTTTGGCTAATTTTGTTGAAATACTTTATTAGTATGTGTGTGGCTTATGTTTTAAACAGGGATTTATGTATAAACTTAAAATTTGGCAGTTGGTTTCCTTTGCTTGCTTAGCTAGAACAGGCTAACTGACAGACTGCTTGAGTTTGAAACCAGCTGCAGCTACTTGCATCTTATGTTGTAGGCAGATGGAAACGCACACCTTTTACTTGCTGCGTAGTTTCCTCTCTCTGCCGGTCATGTGACTTCTCTGCTGTCAGAATATTCAAGGAGCGGCGCGGCGTTGTGGTGACATTTTATCACTGGAATATTAAAATATAGCTCACAGATTTTATACCTGGCAATTCACATAGCTGGTTTTAAAATTGAATATACAAGTAGTTCTTTGGCTTAGTGTCTGTCTAAGTAGGACACTCCCAATAACCTTTGAGTGGCATTTGATAAACCACTCCCTATTGAATTGGGGTATAAAAACTGCAACACTCTCTATCTCTTCTCTCTTTTCTTATCTTGCTCCTGCTGAAAAGATGAATGATGTTGGACACAGAGAATCTGGCTAAGTATTTCTGGGATAATATTCTGTGTAGCAGTATTGCACAAATTGGGGTTGTAGTAGAGTTGCCCTGTCTTAAATATGTGGACTTTTTTGCTGTACAATAGATGTGTATATATATATATACCTGTAAATATTTCTCTTATTATTAACATATATTGATTCCAAATAAACTGTTTGGAAATAATGGAGACCCTCTCATAGAGTTTATTTCACAACTTATTTGTGTGTGTCCGGTCCACGGCCCGCCCTGGTTTTTTAATCAGGTTTGAAAAATTTCTTTCTCTATACACTACAGTCACCACGGCACCCTATAGTTTCTCCTTTTTTCTCCTAACCGTCGGTCGAATGACTGGGGGGGCGGAGCCTGGGAGGGGCTATATGGACAGCTTTTGCTGTGCTCTTTGCCATTTCCTGTTGGGGAAGAGAATATTCCCACAAGTTATGGATGACGCCGTGGACCGGACACACCGTTGGAGAAAGTAATTTATCAGGTAAGCATAAATTCTGTTTTTTTGGAACAGATTAGAATAGATAATTTTTTATATTAATTAGAAAAAAACATTTGTGGTATGGTACACTACTGGACTGCAAACTGTTATAATAAGGGTAATGGTTAAGTGTAGTTTCAAAATGAACACTTAGAGTAAAAAATACTAAACTTAAGAATAAATTAGGGCTGCAACTAACGATTATTTTCATAATCAATTAATCGGCCGATTATTTTTTCGATTAATCGACTAATCGGATAAAAATAGAATCAATAATAGTTTTCTATGTTTTAAATAAAATCCACATAATGAGTGTTACAAATATAAACTTCAGACTAAAACTTTACATTAACACAACTGTTTCTTCAATTTTTAAGCAGCAGAGCACAGTTTTATAATTAAACAAAAGAAAACCACAAACTGTTTGAAAAGAGGTAGAACTAGAAAGAGTTAGACTAGCACTGTTAATAACATTCTGTTGAGGTGTATAAGTAGGGTTTTGTCAATTTCACCAAAGTGGGATATTTATCTTTGTTAGCTCTTCACCAATGCTAAGTGTTTTCTACCTTGGCAAGGGGCCTCTCAATAAAGTAACCCTTGACTTAATTCTAAGATAAAAATGTCTTGAATATCTATATGCAATGGTAAATAACCAGCTATAAGGTTAGGGGAAATATCTAGTCAGCTCTAAAAATAACGAATATATACTTATAAAGGTTAAATCTGGTACATATTATCACAATTTATTAAAAATATAAAAAAACAATAAAAAACAAAATCAAAAGCGCTAAGGACTGTATATCAATAACAGGACAAAGCCTTACACATTTATTTATACAGTACATATAATCAGCAATAGCAAGCAATACGCTAATAATTGTGCAAACAGATAATAGTGCACATCAATTTAAATAACTCCCATCAATCTAGGTGCAAGGTGTAAACAAAAAGCTTGGCACTATATTATGAAAAGCATAGTTCCAAATCAACAGATTTAATATAAACAATCCAAATGATGACTATTATATCTGGGTTGCACATAAGCCAGGGGTAGTTGTAAATGTATACTGTCCTGAAAAAGTGAAAAGTAGACGTCCTTTAGGCTAAGGGCATAACCATAAAACACAATATCATATGCAGGACATTGGAGTGATGCAGCTGGTGTTGTGCACAGATCAACTAATTGCAAACCAACTAATCGATTAATCCGTTATGAGATTCGTTGACATTATTCTAGAGCTGCAACAACTAATCGTCATAATCGATAATAATCGATTATGACGATTAGTTGTTGCAGCTCTAGAATAAATATTGTTGTGCACTGCACCACTGTGTATGATGATTGATGATCTATCTACACTCAACTCAATTATATATTAAATATATAATAATTATCATCTATCTAAGTATCTATATCATCATCTATCTAGTATTTATTTATATTATATCAATATATTGAATATTTTATTTAAGATTCAAACATCCTACAAGCAACTGAATATGAACATATATAATTAAAATTGACCAAGACAGGGAATGGAATCAATGTTATATGCCACTTTATTGCTCACGACTTTGAGCGCATGTCTCACCCGCCACACCACCACTTGACCACAGCCACACCACTCCCAGATGAAGGGCTGTTGTTTCTGCCGCTGCTCCCACACACTCTGCAATAATGTCCATTTTGCGTGCCTTCTCAGGTCTTCCCACCGCCGCCCACAGGTCTGCCTTTCATCCTCCTTCATACAATGGAAGCCTGGAGGACCCCACCTCCGTTTTTATGGCGAAACAATTTTTTTTCTCTCCAAAAAATCGTGTACTCTCGCGTTTTTTAAATCGCAACGATTAATCATGCAGCCCTAATATATATATATATATATATATATATATATATATATATATATATATATATATATATATATATATATATACACACATAGCTAGACATGTATATGTACGTATCTCTGTTAAAGCCCTTTGCATGCATTTTTTGTTTCTAACACCTGAGACCTCATATCTTTGAGCCCTTATAACTTTTATTGCAATTTTTTTTAAATAGTTTTTGTTAGCTAGTGTTATAATGAGTGTAACTGTTCTTTTAAATATAATTTTGATGTACTTTTTAGTCGAGTGTAACAGTTAACCAGAACTCTGAAGGCACACTATCCCGACGTGCGTTAAATTTAATTGCGCTCAAGCAAGAGCATTTACTTTCAACCTGTTATACACCCGCTACTTCCGATGTGTGCAAGGAACTGTGATAAATATATATATATATATATATATGGAGAGTCCATGATGTTATTCCATTTTGTAGTGGGAATGTCACTCCTGGCCAGCAGGAGGAGGCAAAGAGCACCACAGCAAAGCTGTTAAATGTCACTTCCCTACCCATAATCCCCAGTCATTCTCTTTGCCTCTGTCAATGGAGGAGGTGAAGTTTGGTGTCTGAAGAAAGGATTTGGGTTTAGCTGAGTCCACGTCAATCTCTTCAGTAGAGTAGTGGCGGCTTTTAAGCAGTTAGGAAGTTGTGAGGTAGTCCTTGCTTTGTTTCCTAACACATTGCAGCCCATGGTACAGAAAACCAGGTCTCTGTAAGGAGTATGTGTCCTTTCACGCCTTGTGAGCTGTCTTCCTGCCAGACAGCTAGACTGCAGGTAAGTGCTTTTGTCTTCTAGGTCTTGTAGACTTGCACTTCAGAAGAATAAGTCATATGCAGTAGATGAGGACATTTTTAAAATCCTTTATACAGGATTTTCTTTGGCAGTGGGCAGGCACATTATAAATGTTGAGACTATGGGGTCAATTTATTATAGTGCGAGCGGACATGATACAATGTAGTGTATCATGTCCGCCGCGCGCTGTCGGCATTTATCATTGTAACAGCAGTTCTTGTGAACTGCTGGTGCAATACAGCCCCCTGCATGTTCGTGGCCAATCGGCCGCTAGCAGGGGGTGTCAATCAATCCGATCGTATTTGATCGGGTTGATTTCTGTCCGCCACCTCAGAGCAGGCGGACAGGTTATGGAGCAACGGTCTTTAGACCGCTGCTTCATAACTTCTGTTTCCTGCTCGCCTGAAACACAGGGTATCAAGCTCCGTAAGGAGCTTGATAAATTGACCCCTAGGGGTTAATCTTCCCTTTATTGGGACGTTTTTCCTCTTTTGGCTAATTTTGTTGAAATACTTTATTAGTATGTGTGTGGCTTATGTTTTAAACAGGGATTTATGTATAAACTTAAAATTTGGCAGTTGGTTTCCTTTGCTTGCTTAGCTAGAACAGGCTAACTGACAGACTGCTTGAGTTTGAAACCAGCTGCAGCTACTTGCATCTTATGTTGTAGGCAGATGGAAACGCACACCTTTTACTTGCTGCGTAGTTTCCTCTCTCTGCCGGTCATGTGACTTCTCTGCTGTCAGAATATTCAAGGAGCGGCGCGGCGTTGTGGTGACATTTTATCACTGGAATATTAAAATATAGCTCACAGATTTTATACCTGGCAATTCACATAGCTGGTTTTAAAATTGAATATACAAGTAGTTCTTTGGCTTAGTGTCTGTCTAAGTAGGACACTCCCAATAACCTTTGAGTGGCATTTGATAAACCACTCCCTATTGAATTGGGGTATAAAAACTGCAACACTCTCTATCTCTTCTCTCTTTTCTTATCTTGCTCCTGCTGAAAAGATGAATGATGTTGGACACAGAGAATCTGGCTAAGTATTTCTGGGATAATATTCTGTGTAGCAGTATTGCACAAATTGGGGTTGTAGTAGAGTTGCCCTGTCTTAAATATGTGGACTTTTTTGCTGTACAATAGATGTGTATATATATATATACCTGTAAATATTTCTCTTATTATTAACATATATTGATTCCAAATAAACTGTTTGGAAATAATGGAGACCCTCTCATAGAGTTTATTTCACAACTTATTTGTATTGGTTTTAGTGGTATTACCATACGGCTAGATTACGAGTTTGGCGTTAGCCTTAAAAAGCAGCATTAAGGGGTCCTAACGCGGCTTTTTAACGCCCGCTGGTATTACGAGTCTGGCAGGTACAGGTGTACCGCTCACTTTTTTTGCGTGACTTTTCCATACTGCAAATCCCCTTACGTCAATTGCGTATTTTATCTTTTTAATGGGATTTGCCTAACGCTGGTATTACAAGTCTTGGAGAAAGTGAGCGGTACAGCCTCTACCTCCAAGACTACTCCCACATTTAAAAGTCAGTAGTTAAGAGTTTTATGGGCTAACGCCGGAACATAAAGCTCTTAACTAAAGTGCTGAAAAGTACACTAACACCCATAAACTACCTATTAGCCCCTAAACTGAGCCCCCCCACATTGCAAACACTTAAATAAAATTTCTCTTGCAAGGTGTATCCAGTCCACGGATTCATCCTTACTTGTGGGATATTCTCATTCCTTACAGGAAGTGGCAAAGAGAGCACACAGCAGAGCTGTCCATATAGCTCCGCCCCTAGCTCCACCCCCCAGTCATTCTCTTTGCCGGCTCTGGCAGCAGGGCCTCTCTACGGGAGGGTAAAGTGAATGTAGTGTTAGATTTGTAGTTTTATATCTTCAATCAAAAGTTTGTTATTTTTAAATAGTACCGGTTTGTGCTATTTACTCTCTGGCAGAAATGTGATGAAGAATTCTGCTGAGAGGAAAATGATTTTAGCATGTTGTAACTAAAATCCATTGCTGTTCCCACACAGAACTGAGGAGTACCAGAAAACTTCAGTTGGGGGGAACAGTTTGCAGGCTTAACTGCATTAAGGTATGTTTCAGTCATCTTTTTTCTAGTCAAGACAAGATAATGCTAGAAGACTGACAAGAATCCCCATGTGGGAAGGGTAAGCCATGTTCTGAGACTCAGTATAGAACTGAAGGCTTATTTAAGAGGGCTCAATAGGCTGGTTGACACTGTTGCAGGGCAATCGATTATTTTATTCAACAAAATACTCATTATAGACACTTTTTAAACACTTTTGGTGTGTTTATTTCAGGGTTTTTATTCCACATGGCATTATTTTAGTCACCTAAAATGGGGATTTTGAAGGCCTCACAACTCCGGAGTGGAGTGGGAGGGGCCTAATTTCGCGCCTCAGTTGCGCAGTTAATCCTGACAGATTGCTCATGCAGCTTCACATGGAGGGTTCAGAGACTGTTTGAGGACTTCCAAAGGCTTGACTTTCACAAAACTAAACCCTAAGGGCAGGTAGGGCCACGGCAGGCTGCTGTGGCAAGGTGCTGTAGTTCATTATCCGGTTGCAGACTTTAAACTGCTCCGGTTTGGGCATTAAAGGGTTAATCAGGCTGAAACTTGCTGTGCAATCATATCGAAGCATTAGGCACATACTGTAAAAATTTCAAGTGATTTGGTTCATTTTTCACCGTTTTGTAAAATTGTGTGCGCTTTTTATTTCTTAAAGGCACAGTACCGTTTATTTCAAATTGTATTTTTTGTTGATTAAAGTGTTTTCCAAGCCTGCTTGTGTATATTACTAATCTGTTAAACATGTCTGACACTAAGGAAAAGCCTTGCTCTATGTGTTCAGAAGCCATGGTGGAACCCCCACTCAAAATGTGTCCCAAGTGCACTAATGTGTTTATACACTTTAAGGATCATATTGTGTCACTTAAAAATATAGCCCTAGATGATTCTTTGACTGAAGGTAATGAGGATAGTCCGCCTTCCTCTCCCCATGTGTCATCACCAGTTACGCCCGCTCAAGCGATACCTAGTACCTCTAGTGCATTGGCACCTATTACATTGCAACAACTAGGGACAGTCATGGATAATTCCCTTGCGGCCTTTCTATCCAAATTGCCAGTTTTCCCTAAAAAGCGCGACAGCTCTGTTTTAAGAACAGATGAGGAGCAGTCGGAAGCTTTGGGAGGTTTATCTGATGTACCCTCACAACATTCTGAAGAAGGGGCGAGGGATGTGATGTCTGAAGGAGAAATTTCTGACTCAGGAAAGGTTTCTCAGCGGGCAGAATCAGATTCACTAGCGTTTAAATTTAAATTGGAACACCTCCGCGTATTGCTTAGGGAGGTTTTATCAACTCTGGATGATTGTGACCCTATGGTGGTCCCAGAGAAATTGTGTAAAATGGACAAATATCTAGAAGTCCCTGTATACACTGATGCGTTTCCGATCCCTAAGAGGGTGGCGGATATTGTTGCTAGGGAGTGGGAGAGACCAGGTGTACCTTTTGTCCCCCCCCCCTATCTTTAAGAAAATGTTCCCCATAACTGATCCCAGGCGGGACGCGTGGCAGACGGTCCCTAAGGTAGAGGGCGCAGTTTCGACACTAGCCAAGCGCACAACCATCCCAATTGAACACAGTTGTGCTTTTAAAGATCCTATGGACAAAAAGTTGGAAGGTTTACTAAAGAAAATATTTGTTCAACAAGGTTTCCTTCTCCAACCTATTGCCTGCATTATCCCTGTAACTACTGCAGCGGCTTTTTGGTTTGAGGCACTGGAGGAGTCGCTCCAGAGGGAGACTTCATATGACGAAGTCATGGATAGAATTAATGCTCTAAAGCTGGCTAATTCATTTATCACAGATGCCGCTTTGCAATTAGCTAAGTTAGCGGCGAAAAATTCTGGTTTCGCCATTATGGCGCGCAGAGCACTTTGGCTCAAGTCATGGTCGGCTGACGTGTCGTCCAAAACAAAATTGCTAAATATCCCTTTCAAAGGAAAGACCCTTTTCAGCCCGAGTTGAAAGAGATTATTTAGGATATCACCGGGGGAAAGGGCCATGCTCTCCCGCAAGATAGGCCTTTTAATGCTAAAAATAAGGCTAATTTTCGTTCCTTTTGCAACTTCAGGAGCGGTCCTGATTCAACCTCTGCAACCGCAAAGCAAGAGGGTAACGCTTCACAGCCCAAGGCAACCTGGAAGCCTTTGCAGGGCTGGAACAAGGGTAAACAGTCCAAGAAGCCTGCAGCTGCTACTAAGACAGCATGAAGGGGTAGCCCCCGATCCGGGACCGGATCTGGTAGGGGGCAGACTCTCTCTCTTCGCTCAGGCTTGGGCAAGAGATGTTCCCGATCCCTGGGCATTAGAGATTGTTACTCAGGGATATCTTCTAGAATTCAAGGACTCCCCTCCAAGGGGAATGTTCCAAATTTCTCGTCTGTCTTCAGACCAGACAAAGAAAGAGGCGTTCTTACGCTGTGTAGAAGATCTACTCAAGATGGAAGTGATATATCCAGTCCCAATTGCAGAACAGGGACTGGGTTTTTACTCAAACCTGTTTGTGGTTCCCAAAAAGGAAGGAACTTTCAGACCAATCCTGGATCTAAAAATTCTAAACAAATTCCTCAGAGTTCCATCATTCAAGATGGAGACCATCCGGACAATCTTACCTATGATCCAGGAAGGTCAATATATGACTACCGTGGATCTAAAGGATGCGTACCTAAATATTCCTATCCACAAAGATCATCATCAGTTCCTAAGGTTCGCCTTTCTGGACAAGCATTACCAGTTCATGGCCCTTCCCTTCGGGTTGGCCACCGCTCCCAGAATTTTCACAAAAGTGCTAGGGTCCCTTCTGGCTGTATTAAGACCGCGGGGCATTGCAGTAGCACCTTATTTGGACGACATCTTAATACAGGCGTCGTCTTTTCCCAGAGCCAAGGCTCATACGGAGATTGTTCTGTCCTTTCTAAGGTCTCACGGGTGGAAGGTGAACATCGAAAAAAAGTTTTCTGTCCCCGCTCACAAGGGTTCCCTTCCTGGGAACATTAATAGACTCGGTAGAAATGAAAATATTTCTGACGGAGGTCAGAAAGTTAAAGCTTTTAACTACTTGCCGAGTTCTTCATTCCATTCCTCGGCCATCTGTAGCTCAGTGCATGGAGGTAATCTGATTAATGGTAGCGGCAATGGACGTAGTCCCTTTTGCTCGAATACATCTCAGCCTACTGCAACTGTGCATGCTCAAACAGTGGAATGGAGATTATGCAGATTTGTCTCCTCAGATACAACTGGACCAGAAAACCAGAGATTCTCTTCTATGGTGGTTGTCTCAGGATCACCTGTCTCAGGGAATGTGCTTCCGCAGACCGGAGTGGATCATTGTAACGACCGACGCCAGTCTGTTAGGCTGGGGTGCGGTCTGGGACTCCCTGAAAGCTCAGGGCCTATGGTCTCGGGAAGAGTGTCTTCTCCCAATAAACATTTTGGAACTGAGAGCGATATTCATCACGCTTCAGGCATGGCCTCAACTAGCGGTGGCCAAATTCGTCAGATTTCAGTCGGACAACATCACGACTGTAGCGTACATCAATCATCAGGGGGGAACAAAGAGTTCCTTGGCGATGAAGGAAGTAACCAAAATAATCAGGTGGGCGGAGGATCACTCCTGCCATCTATCTGCAATTCACATCCCAGGTGTAGACAACTGGGAGGCGGATTTTCTAAGTCGTCAGACTTTTCACCCGGGGGAGTGGGAACTCCACCCCGGAGGTTTTTGCTCAGCTGACCCAGCTATGGGGCATTCCAGAATTGGATCTGATGGCGTCCCGTCAGAACTCCAAGCTTCCTCTCTACGGATCTAGGTCCAGGGACCCCAAGGCGGCATTGATAGATGCTCTAGTAGCGCCTTGGTCCTTCAATCTGGCTTATGTCTTTCCACCGTTTCCCCTTCTCCCTCGTCTGGTAGCCAGAATCAAACAGGAGAAGGCTTTGGTAATTCTGATAGCGTCTGCGTGGCCACGCAGGACTTGGTATGCAGACCTAGTGAACATTTCATCTGTCCCACCCTGGACACTGCCAACGAGGCAGGATCTTCTAATACAGGGTCCATTCAAGCATCCAAACCTAGTTTCTCTACAGCTGACTGCTTGGAGATTGAACGCTTAATTCTATCTAAGCGTGGTTTCTCTGAATCAGTTATAGATACTCTGATCCAGGCTAGAAAGCCTGTCACCAGGAAAATTTACCATAAGATATGGCGGAAATATCTTTGTTGGTGTGAATCCAAGGGTTACTCGTGGAGTAAGATTAGGATTCCAAGGATATTGTCTTTTCTCCAAGAAGGATTGGAGAAAGGCTTGTCGGCTAGTTCCTTAAAGGGACAGATATCTGCTCTGTCTATCCTTTTACACAAGCGTCTGGCAGAGGTACCAGACGTTCAAGCGTTTGCTCAGGCTTTAGTCAGAATCAAGCCTGTCTATAAACCTGTGGCTCCGCCATGGAGTCTAAATTTAGTTCTTTCAGTTCTTCAAGGGGTTCCGTTTGAACCTTTACATTCCATAGATATTAAGTTATTATCTTGGAAAGTTTTGTTTTTGGTAGCTATATTTCTCCTGCTCGAAGAATTTCAGAATTGTCTGCTTTGCAGTGTAATTCACCCTATCTGGTGTTCCATGCAGATAAGGTTGTTTTGCGTACCAAACCTGCTTTTATTCCTAAAGATGTTTCTAATAAGAATATTAACCAGGAAATCATTGTTCCTTCCCTGTGTCCTAATCCAGCTTCAAAGAAGGAATGGCTATTACACAATCTTGATGTGGTTCGTGCTTTGAAATTCTATTTGCAAGCAACCAAGGATTTCAGACAAACATCATCCTTGTTTGTTGTCTATTCTGGTAAGAGGAGAGGTCAGAAAGCGACTGCTACCTCTCTTTCCTTTTGGCTGAAAAGCATCATCCGATTGGCTTATGAGACTGCTGGACAGCAGCCTCCTGAACAAATTACAGCTCATTCCACCAGAGCTGTGGCTTCTACATGGGCTTTCAAGAATGAGGCTACTGTTGAACATATTTGTAAGGCAGCGACTTGGTCTTCACTGCATACTTTTGCCAAATTTTACAAATTCGATACTTTTGCTTCTTCGGAGGCTATTTTTGGGAGAAAGGTTTTGCAAGCAGTAGTGCCTTCCGTTTAGGTTACCTGTCTTGTTCCCTCCCTTCATCCGTGTCCTAAAGCTTTGGTATTGGTATCCCACAAGTAAGGATGAATCCGTGGACTGGATACACCTTGCAAGAGAAAACAGAATTTATGCTTACCTGATAAATTACTTTCTCTTGCGGTGTATCCAGTCCACGGCCCGCCCTGGCAATTAAGTCAGGTTAATAAAATGTTTTTGTTTAAACTACAGTCACCACTGCACCCTATGGTTTCTCCTTTTCTCCTAACCTTCGGTAAAATGACTGGGGGGTGGAGCTAGGGGGGGAGCTATATGGACAGCTCTGCTGTGTGCTCTCTTTGCCACTTCCTGTAAGGAATGAGAATATCCCACAAGTAAGGATGAATCCGTGGACTGGATACACCGCAAGAGAAAGTAATTTATCAGGTAAGCATAAATTCTGTTTTTGTAACCCCTAATCTGCCGACTGGACATCGCCGCTACCTACATTATACCTATGAACCCCTAATCTGCTGCCCCTAACATCGCCGACACCTACATTATATTTATTAACCCCTAATCTGCCCCCCAACGTCGCCGCCACCTACCTACACTTATTAACCCCTAATCTGCCAACCGGACATCGCCACCACTATAATAAATGTATAAACCCCTAAACCGCTGCACTCCCGCCTCGCAAACACTATAATACATTTTATTAACCCCTAATCTGCCGTCCCTAACATCGCCGCCACCTACCTACAATTATTAACCCCTAATCTGCCGCCCCCAACGTCGCCGCTACTATAATAAAGTTATTAACCCCAAAACCTAAGTCTAACCCTAACACCCCCCTAAGTTAAATCTATTTTTAATAAATCTAAATAAAATTACTATAATTAAATAAATTATTCCTATTTAAAACTAAATACTTACCTATAAAATAAACCATAAGATAGCTACAATATAACTAATAGTTACATTGTAGCTATTTTAGGATTTATATTTATTTTACAGGCAACTTTGTATTTATTTTAACTAGGTACAATAGTTATTAAATAGTTAATAACTATTAATTAACTACCTAGCTAAAATAAATACAAATTTACCTGTAAAATAAATCCTAACCTAAGTTACAAATATACCTAACACTACATTATCAATAAATTAATTAAATAAATTAACTAGAATTATCTAAACTAAAATACAATTAAATAAACTAAACTATATTACAAAAAACAAACACTAAATTACAAAAAATAAAAAAATATTACAAGAAGTTTAATATAATTACACCTAATCTAATCCCCCTAATAAAATACCCCCCCCCCAAATAATAAAATTCCCTATCCTAAACTAAATTACAAATAGCACTTAAAAGGGCCTTTTGCGGGGCATTGCCCCAAAGTAATCAGCTCTTTTACCAGCCCTTAAAAGGGCTTTTTGCGGGGCATTGCCCCAAAGTAATCAGCTCTTTTACCTGTAAAAAAAAGAAATACAATACCCCCCCAACATTACAACCCACCACCCACACACCCCTACTCTAAAACCCACCCGAATCCCCCCTTAAAAAAACCTAACACTACCCCATTGAAGATCACCCTACTTTGAGCCGTGTTCACCCAGCCGGGCACCGATGGGGCAATAGAGGGCATCCGGACCGGCAGACATCTTCATCTAGGCGGCATCTTCTATCTTCATCCTTCCGGAGCGGAGCCATCTTCTATCCAGCCGACGCGGAGCCATCCTCTTCAATCAAAGTCCTAACGAAGAATGAAGGTTCCTTTAAATGACGTCATCCAAGATGGCGTCCCTCGAATAGAATCCTATCGGCCAATCGGAATCAAGGTAGGAAAAATCTGATTGGTTGATTTAATCAGCCAATCGGATTGAAGTTCAATCCGATTGGCTTGTTATGCCTAGATGCACAAATTGTTTTACCTATGCAATTCTGTGCTGCATGCTTAGCTAGAAGACTTCAATTTAAAGATAAATTGTTGCCCTCTGAGCCCAATGTCTCTCAGGATGATGTTGTTCAGGCAATGCCACAGCTTTCTACTCAAACGTCCCAAGCCTCTATGGTGTCACATACAGTGCATTGCAGAGCCTCTTAACCTCCTGGAGGAGTTTATTTGCCTTTAGATTTTGCTGCACAGGTATCTCCTGCGGTATCTGCGGCATTATCTGCTTTTCCTATCCATGGGAAAATGCAAGCGGAAAATTAGACATTCAGATAGTAAGGTTTATGTTTCACCTAATGCTACGCAGGTTGCCTTTGTTAAGGGTGGAGATGAGATGTCCCAGATCTTGGACTGTGGACATAGTATCTCTGGGTTACAAAATAGAATTCAAAACTTTCCCTCCCAGGGGCAGATTCCATCTCTCAAGATTATCTGCAGACCAGGTAAAAAGAGAGGCATTCTTGAACTGCGTTCAGTGCCTTTCCTCCCTGGGAGTGATTGTTCCAGTTACAGTAAGGGAACAGGGTCTAGAATTTATTCATATCCGTTCGTGGTTCCCAAAAAAGAGAGGAACTTTTCGACCCATTTTAGACCTAAAGTGCCTCTACAAGTTTCTCAGGGTACCATCCTTCAAAATGGAAAACTTTCGTTCCATTCTTCTTCCTTTGGTCCAAGAGGGTCAGTTCATGATGACCATAGACCTGAAGGACGCGTATCTTCATGTTCCCATCCACAGGGATTATCACAAATTCCTGAGATTCGCCTTTCTAGACAAACACTTTCAGTTTGTGGCTCTTCCAATTGGCCTTGCCACAGCTCCCAGAATTTTTTCAAAGGTTCTGGGGGCTCTCTTGGCAGTGATTAGGTCTCAGGGAATTGCAGTGGCGCCATACCTGGACGACATATTGGTTCAGGCGCCATCTTTTCAACAAGCAAACTCTCATACAGAGATCTTGTTGTCTTTTCTACGTTCCCATGGTTGGAAAGTGAATCTGGAAAAGAGTTCCCTTGTTCCATCTACAAGGGTGGTTTTCTTAGGGACCATAATAGATTCCCTATCTATGAAAATTTTTCTGACGGAGGTCAGAAAATCCAAATTTCTCTCCTCTTGCCTCTCTCTTCAGTCTACTGTTCAGCCATGGCTCAATGTATGGAGGTAATTGGTCTGATGGTCGCTTCCATGGACATCATTCTCTTTGCTCGATTCCATTTAAAAATCAATTATGCATGCTCAGTCAATGGAACGGAGACCATTCGGATCTGTCTCAGAGGAAAGAGCTAGACCAGTCGACAACAGACTCTCTCCCTTGGTGGCTTTCTCAGGACCATCTGTCTCAGGGCACATGCTTCCAGAGACCTTCCTGGTTAAAAGTGACCATGGACGCCAGCCTGCTTGGGCTGGGGAGCAGTTTGGCACTATGGACTAGGGAGGAGTCTGCTCTCCCCATAAACATCTTGGAGTTGAGAGCGAATTACAGTGCTCTGATGGCTTGGCCTCAATTGTCCTTAGCCCGGTTTATCAGGTTTTAGTCGGACAACATGACCTCAGTGGCTTACATCAACCACCAGGGAGGAACTCAGAGTTCCTTAGCCATGAAGGAGGTGGCACGGATTATTCAGTAGGTGGAAGCTCACAATTGTCTATCTGCCATGCACATTCCTGGAGTGGACAACCGAGAAGTGGATTTCCTGAGCAGACAGACATTTCATCCCCGGGAGTGGGCTCTCCATCCGGAGGTGTTCTCCAGGTTAACCCTCAAATGGGGGGTGCCGGAGTTGGATCTGATGGCGTCTCGGCAGAATGCCAAGCTTCCAAGGTACGGTTCAAGAGATCCTCAGGCTGCATAGATGCTCTGGTGATTTCTTGGGATCTCGGTCTAGCATACCTGTTTCCTCTGTTTGCGATCCTTCCACGAGTTATTGCTCGTATCAAACAAGAGAGAGCATCAGTAATTCTAATAGCTTCTGCATGGTCTCGCAGGATCTGGTATGCAGACCTAGTGAAGATGTCTTCTTGGCCGCCTTGGAGGTTGCCTCTGAGGAAGGACCTTCTAACTCAGGGTCCATTCCTCCATCCAAAAAAATGTTTCTCTGAATCTGACTGCTTGGAGATTGAACGCTTAGTTCTGTCTAAGCGTGGACTTTGTGAGTCAGCCATTGAGACCATGATCCAGGCTCGCAAGCCTGTTACTCGAAAAATTTACCATAAGGTATGGCGTAAATGCCTTTATTGGTGTGAATCTAAGGGCTACTCTTGGAGTAGGGTCAGAATTCCTAGAATTTTGTTTTTTCTCCAGGAAAGTCTGGTGAAAGGGTTGTCAGTCACTTTTCTGAAAGGTCAGATTTCTGCATTATCTATTTTGTTACACAAGCGTCTGGCGGATGTGCCAGATGTTCAATCTTTTGCGCCAGTCTTCTGCCCTGTTTGTTTCTCAGGAAAGTGTAAGGGTCAGAAGGTTACTTCTACTTCTCTTTCCCTCTGGTTGAGAAGTATGATTTGTTTTGCTTATGAGACTGCTGGACAGCAGCCTCCTGAGAGAATTACAGCTCATTCCACTAGGGCTGTCTCCTCTTCATGGGCTTTCAAAGATGAAACATCTGTGAAACAGCTTTGCAAGGCTGCAACTTGGTCCTCTCTGCATACTTTTTCCAAATTTTCCAAATTTGATACTTTTGCCTCGGCTGAGGCCTCTTTTGAGAGAAAGGTTCTTCAAGCGGTGGTGCCTTCTATTTAGGTCTGCCTGTCTTATTCTCCCTCCCTGTTCATTCTGTGTCCTCTAGCTTGGGTATTGTTTCCCACTAGTAATTGAATGACGTCATGGACTCTCCATATCTTAGGAAATAAAGCAAAATTTATGCTTACCTGATAAATGTATTTCCAAATATGGAGAGTCCACAACCCCACCCTTTATTAAGACAGTTATTTTTGACTAAACCTCAGGCACCTCTACACCTTTGTGTTATTCTTTTTCCATTTCTCTTCGGTCTAATGACTGGGGATTATGGGTAGGGGAGGGACACTTAACAGCTTTGCTGTGGTGCTCTTTGCCTCCTCCCGCTGACCAGGAATGATATACCCACTAGAAATTGAAAGCAAAAGTGCTGTTATTTCACAGGCAAAGTACTTAAGTCAATGCTGTGACATCACAAGTCCTTTAGCAAAATGTCTTCTAGGCTTTCCTGTTTTCTGGTAAATTCAAGAAGGTTACTGCAGTGTCTTTGGCTTTTTAAATTAGGAGTTTGATACGTTCAGCTTACTTGGAGGCGGGACAACAACCTCCTTCCAGAATTACTGCTCATTCTACTCGTTCTGTCTCTACTTCCCGGGCCTTCAAGAATTAAGCTTCTGTGGAACACATCTACAAGGCTGCAACTTGGTGTTCTTTGCATTCCTTTATCAAGTTTTATCATTTCAATATTTATGCCTCGTTGGAGGCAGCATTTGGCCAGACGATACTTCAGGCAGTGGTTCCTAGCAAATAGGGGCAACAACCTCCTTCCAGAATTACTGCTCATTCTACTCGTTCTGTCTCTACTTCCCGGGCCTTCAAGAATTAAGCTTCTGTGGAACACATCTGCAAGGCTGCAACTTGGTGTTCTTTGCATTCCTTTATCAAGTTTTATCATTTCAATATTTATGCCTCGTTGGAGGCAGAATTTGGCCAGACGATACTTCAGGCAGTGGTTCCTAGCAAATAGGGGCCTGCCTTTTTATCGTGGACTCCACAGCTTGGATATTGGTTCCCAAGTTTAAGCTTTCGTTGACTCTCTCTACCATTGGAAAGAAAACAAAATTTGTTAGCTGATAAATTTCTTTCATGGTAGTCCACAAACCCGCCCAAAAAAACATTCTTCTTGAGGCGGCAGTCCTTGTTTGCTCCTTTCTCCCTACTATGGGCCAGATTACGAGTGGAGCGCAAAATATCACTTAACCCCCTTGAGTGCTAATGACGGCTCTGAGCCGTCACAGAGTTTCCCACTCTAGTGCTAATGACGGCTCAGAGCCGTCACTAGCACTCTCCCACCTTGAGGGAGATCTGGGGGCTCCAACCCGCTCCTACCACGGCGATCGGGCCTGCATAGTGACAGGCATCGCTGGGGCTTCACGTTATGCGCAGTGACGTTACAACTGGCACAACTTTATTTATACTTAACAATGTTAAGTATAGGAGCAAGGGGCATGCTGCTTAGAAGCCTGTATCTCAGGCATCTAAGCAGCTACAGACCCCTAAGATCTTGGGGATCTGAAAAAAACAAAACTTTGTTGTTCAAAAAATAAAAAAATAAAAATAAACTTAAAAAATCTTAGCACCCAGGTGGGAAAGTGCTTAGCACTCAAAGGGTTAAGCTTGAGCGATATTTTTGCTCCTCTTTGTAATATCAGTGCACGCAAATGTGGTATTACAAGTAAAGTGCAATGCAAACGCATTGCATTTATGAGAGCGCATCTACATAGCCTTCAATATGAGCCTCGGGCTGAGAACCTAGAGCATGGAAGGGCAGCAGATTTTAAATATATATGAATATATACATATATATTTATGTGTTTATATGTGTATCTTTATTAGGTACACGTTGCAAGTACCAGGTTGGACCCCATTTTGCCTTCAGAACTGCCTTAATTCTTCTTGGCATAGATTCCTGTAACATTTTGGTCCATATTGACATGATAGCATCACGCAGTTGCTGCAGATTTTTTGGCTGCATATCCATGATGCGAATCTCCCGTTCCACCACATCCCAAAGGTGCTCTATTGGATTTAGATCTGGTGACTATGGAGGCCATTGGAGTACAGTGAACTAATTGTCATGTTCAAGAAACCAGTTTGAGATGATTTCAGCTTTGTGACATGGTGCATTATCCTGCTGGAAGTAGCCATCAGAAGATGGGTACACTGTAGTCATAAAGGGATGAAAATCTCAAAGAAGCAGCAGTACAGTGTGCAATAACCATTTATTGGCACCATAGAAAAAAACACAACATTTCAGGGGTTACCCCTTAAAGGGACATAATACTCATATGCTAAATCACTTGAAATTGATGCAGTATAGCTGTAAAAAGCTGACAAGAAAATATCACCTGAGCATCTCTATGTAAAAAAGGAAGATATTTTACCTCACAATTTACTCAACTCAGCAGAGTAAGTGATGTGTAAAAAAGTTATACTCAGCTGCTGCCCAGCTGCAGGTAAAAAAATAAATAAAAATTAAGAAATAAACTGCAGCCAATCAGCATCAACAGTGCTGAGGTCATTAGCTCTTTTACTGTGATCTCATGAGATTTTACTTAACTCTCATGAGATTTCATAGTAAACTTCCTTTAAACTGAATAGGGAAATAACATGAGAGTGCACGAAAGCTCGCTCCTTCCGCTGTCCCGGGACAGACATACTGATTTGTTGCTTAAAAGTCCTTTACAATGGTATGTGGCTACTGAGGAACTTTTGAGGTAAAATATCTTTATTTTTTACATAGAGATGTTCAGGTGATATTTTCTAGTCAGCTTTTTACAGCTATACTGCATCACTTT
Source organism: Bombina bombina (assembly GCF_027579735.1). Classification (NCBI taxonomy): domain Eukaryota; kingdom Metazoa; phylum Chordata; class Amphibia; order Anura; family Bombinatoridae; genus Bombina; species Bombina bombina. The sequence goes on along the minus strand of NC_069501.1, from coordinate 657,105,518 downwards.
CAAGTGTTTAAACATTTGGGTATTATGGACCTTTAATCATGTGTGTACACCATCATTGTTCACAGGTTTATATAGACAGGTAAATCAGGTGATAATTACCTGTAATTAGTATCATAGCACCACCTAGTGGAGCTCCAAATTAATGCAATTAAAAAATTCAACCATATTAAAAATTAAAATTACATGTTAAATACATAGGTAAAGCAGACCAAAGGAGCATCACCATTTTTATTTTTATTTTGTACATGTTAATAACATTTAGAAAAACAGACCAGTCCATGTATCTATTAAGGCCCTTAGGGTACATAGTGTCAAGTTTGTAGATTCAAAAAATGTCTCTCATTTTTAACAAATTCCTATTACCACCCCTTCTTGGCCTCAATACTTGCTCAATGATTTGAAAGCTGGGAAATTTGATGGCCATCCTGAGTAAAATGATAAGAAAGGGGCATCTAAATCCTTTTTAATTATAATTGATTTATGTTCTTTCATCCGCTCACTGGCTCTCCGAGTGGTCTCTCCCATATGTAACAGGCCACACAGACACTTAATCAAGTAAATAACATAAGTACTGTTACAGGTATAGTAACCATTAATACCAAATAGATGTACCTGTATAAGGATTAAAGAAAGGGTGGTAATAGGGAAAATTTGTTAAAAATTAGAGAATTTTTTTGCATCTACAAACTTGACACTATGTACCCTAAGGGCCTTAATAGAGACCTGGACTGGTCTGTGTTTTTCTAAATTTTTCTAAATGTTATTAACATGTGCAAAATAACTTGTAATTTTATTTTTTATTTGGTTTAATTTTTTAATTGTATTAATATGGAGCTCCACTAGGCAATGCTATGGTACTAATTACAGGTTATTATCACCTGATTTACCTGTCTATATAAACCTGTGAACAATGATTGATGTACACACATGATTAAAGGGTAACCCCTGAAATGTTGTGTTTTTTTCTTTGGTGCCAATAAATGGTTATTTCACACTGTGCTGTTGCCTCTTTGAGATTTTTTATCTATATTGAGGGTTTTGCAGTCTCCGCTGCAGTGCACAGTCGCTACAAGTGTGCTGGACTTTTCTTTAATTTTGTCATAAAGGGATGGACATGGTCAGCAACAATACTCGGGTAGCCTGTGGCATTTAAACAATGCTCAATTGGTATTAAGGGGCCCAAAGTGTGTCAAGAAAATATCCCCCACCCCATTACACCACCACCACCACCATTTTAAATGCTTTCATGTTGTTTACGCCAAATTCTGACCCTACCATCTGAATGTCGCAGCTGAAATCGAGACTCATCAGTCATTTTTCGGACCATTCGCTGTAAACCCTAGAGATGGTTGTGCGTGAAAATCCCAGTAGATGAGCAGTTTTTTAAATGCTCAGACCAGCCTGTCTGGCACCAACAACCATGCCACATTTAAAGTCACTTAAATCCCATTTCTTCCCCATTCTAATGCTCGGTTTGAACTTCAGCAAGTTGTCTTCACCATGTCTAGATTCCTAAATGCATAGAGTTGCTGCCATGTGATTGGCTGGTTAGTAATTTCTGTTACCAAGCAATTGAACAGGTGTACCTAATAAAGTGGCCGGTGAGTGTTTATGTACTGTATAAAATCATATATTATTATAGAGAACACACAATTCCTCATAAACCGCAATGTAAAGCACTTTAACCCCTAAAAACTGTTTTGTGCTACATTTTATTTTTTAATAATAAACTACACTATCCTTAAATTTGGGGGGAATTGGGGCACATGTTGAAAATTAACCAGAGATCTGATCTCTGGTTAATTTCTTTCATGTAATTAGCAAGAGTCCATGAGCTAGTGATTTATGGGATATACATTCCTACCAGGAGGGGCAAAGTTTCCCAAACCTCAAAATGCCTATAAATACACCCCTCACCACACCCACAAATCAGTTTTTACAAACTTTGCCTCCCATGGAGGTGGTGAAGTAAGTTTGTGCTAGATTCTACGTTGATATGCGCTTCGCAGCAGGCTGGAGCCCGGTTTTCCTCTCAGTGTGCAGTGAATGTCAGAGGGATGTGAAGAGAGTATTGCCTATTTGAATTCAATGATCTCCTTCTACGGGGTCTATTTCATAGGTTCTCTGTTATCGGTCGTAGAGATTCATCTCTTACCTCCCTTTTCAGATCGACGATATACTCTTATATATACCATTACCTCTACTGATTCTCGTTTCAGTACTGGTTTGGCTTTCTACTACATGTAGATGAGTGTCCTGGGGTAAGTAAGTCTTATTTTCTGTGACACTCTAAGCTATGGTTGGGCACTTTTATATAAAGTTCTAAATATATGTGTTTAAACATTTATTTGCCTTGATTCAGGATGTTCAACGCTCCTTATTTCAGACAGTCAGTTTCATATTTGGGATAATGCATATGAATAAACCAATTTTTCTTACCTTAAAATTTGACTTTTTTCCTGTGGGCTGTTAGGCTCGCTGGGGCTGAAAATGCTTCATTTTATTGCGTCATTCTTGGCGCGGACTTTTTTGGCGCAAAAATTTTCTTTGCCATTTCCGGCGTCATACTTGTCGCCGGAAGTGGCGTCATTTTTTTGACGTTTTTGCGCCAAAAGTGTTGGCGTTTCCGGATGTGGCGTCTTTTTTGGCGCTAAAAAATATGGGCGTCATTATTGTCTCCACAATATTTAAGTCTCATGTTTATTTGCTTCTGGTTGCTAGAAGCTGGTTCATTGGCATTTTTTCCCATTCCTGAAACTGTCATTTAAGGAATTTGATCAATTTTGCTTTATATGTTGTTTTTTCTATTACATATTGCAAGATGTCTCAGATTGACCCTGAATCAGAAGCTACTTCTGGAAAATCGCTGCCTGATGCTGGATCTACCAAAGTTAAGTGTATTTGTTGTAAACTTGTGGTAACTGTTCCTCCGGGTGTTGTTTGTAATGAATGTCATGACAAACTTGTTAATGCAGATAATATTTCCTTTAGTAATGTTCCATTACCTGTTGCTGTTCCATCAACATCTAATATTCAGGGTGTTCCTGTTAACGTAAGAGATTTTGTTTCTAAATCTATTAAGAAGGCTATGTCTGTTATTCCTCCTTCCAGTAAACTCATGTTTCAGATGACTTTTTAAACGAACATCATCATTCTGATTCTGTTTCTGATACTGATTTTTCTGGTTCAGAAGATTCTGTTTCAGAGATTGATACTGATAAATCTTCATTTCTCCAACATTGGTGTGTCCGGTCCACGGCGTCATCCATTACTTGTGGGATATTCTCCTCCCCCACAGGGAAAGGCAAGGAGAGCACACAGCAAGAGCTGTCCATATAGTCCCTCCCAGGCTCCGCCCCCCCCCCAGTCATTCTCCTTGCCGCTCTGAACAAGTAGCATCTCCTCGGGGATGGTGAGGAGTTTGTGGTGTTTAGTTGTAGTTTTTTATTCTTCTATCAAGAGTTTGTTATTTTAAAATAGTGCTGGTATGTACTATTTACTCTGAAACAGAAAGAGATGAAGAGTTCTGTTTAAAAGAGGATTATGATTTTAGCAGACAGTAACTAAAATCAGTTGCTGTTCCCACACAGGACTGTTGAGATGAGAGAACTTCAGTTGGGGGGAACAGTTTGCAGACTTTTCTGCTCAAGGTATGACTAGCCATTTTTCTAACAAGACTGTGTAATGCTGGAAGGCTGTCATTTTCCCTCATGGGGATTGGTAAGCCATTTTCTTAGTCAAAAATCAAACAGAATAAAGGGCTTATTATGGGCTATACACTGGTAGACACTCTTAAGGGCTAAATTGATTGCTTTATTTAAGTATTATATGCAGTTTGAAGTTGAATTTCACACTTTTATAACATTGGGGAATGTTTTTTAGCACCAGGCACTTGTTAAGACACCTTCCCAGTCAGGAAGGGCCTTTCTCTGTAGTAGGCAGAGCCTCATTTTCGCGCCATTACTGTGCAGTTACTTTTGAGTACAGTACATGCAGCTGCATGTGTGTGGGTCTGGAATCCACTAAAAACGTTCCTAGAAGGCTACATTTGATATCATATACCCCCCTGGGATTGGTGAAGTCGCAGCAAAGGCTGTAGCTGGGACTGTAAGGGGGTTAAAATTAAAAACGGCTCCGGTTTCCACATTTTAAGGGTTAACAGCTTGAAAATTGGGGTGCAATACTTTGAATGCATTAAGACACTGTGGTGAAAATTTGGTAAAGATTGGATAATTCCTTCATAGCTTTTCACATTCAGTAATAAAGTGTGCCCTGTTTAACATTTAAAGAGACAGTAACGGTTTTGTTTTAAAACGGTTTTTGTGCTTTATTAACCAGTTTAAGCCTGTTTAACATGTCTGTACCTTCAGATAGATCATGTTCTGTATGTATGGTAGCCAATGTGGTTCCCCCTTCAAATATGTGTGATAATTGTGCCATAGCGTCCAAACAAAGTAAGGACAGTACTGTCACAAATTGTAAAGTTGCCCAGGATGATTCCTCAGATGAAGGAAGTAGACATAGTTCTACATCATCTCCTTCTGTGTCTATACCAGTTATGCCCGCGCAGGCGACCCCTAGTACTTCTAGCGCGCCAATGCTTGTTACTATGCAGCAATTGACGGCAGTAATGGATAACTCCATAGCTAATATTTTATCCAAAATGCCAGCATTTCAGAGAAAGCGCGATTGCTCTGTTTTAAACACTGTAGAGCAGGAGGGCGCTGATGATATTTTTTCTGTCATACCCTCACACCAATCTGAAGTGGCAGTGAGGGAGGGTTTGTCAGATGGTGAAATTTCTGATACACTAAGAATTTCTCAGCAGGCAGAACCTGATGTTGTGACATTTAAATCAAAATTAGAGCATCTCCGCGCATTACTTAAGGAGGTGCTATCTACTCTGGATGATTGTGACAATCTGGTCAACCCAGAAAAATTGTGCAAGATGGACAAGTTCCTTGAGGTCCCAGTGCACCCTGATGCTTTTCCGATACCTAAACGGGTGGCGGACATAGTGAATAAGGAGTGGGAGAAGCCAGGCATACCTTTTGTCCCTCCTCCTATATTTAAGAAATTGTTCCCTATGGTCGACCCCAGGAAGGACACATGGCAAACAGTCCCTAAGGTCGAGGGGGCGGTTTCTACTCTAGCCAAGCGCACGACCATTCCTATTGAGGACAATTGTGCTTTCAAAGATCCTATGGATAAAAAATTGGAGGGTTTGCTTAAAAAGATTTTTGTACAGCAAGGTTACCTCCTTTAACCTATTTCGTGCATTATTCCTGTCACTACAGCGGCGTGGTTCTGGTTAGAGGAACTGGAAAAGTCGCTCAGTAGGGAGACTCCGTATGAGGAAGTCATGGACAGAATTCACGCACTTAAGTTAGCTAATTCCTTTATTTTAGACACCGCTTTGCAGTTAGCGAGGTTAGCGGTGAAAAATTCAGGGTTTACAATTGGGGCGCGTAGAGCGCTCTGGCTAAAGTCTTGGTCGGCGGATGTATCTTCCAAGACAAAATTGCTTAATACCCCTTTCAAAGGTAAGACCCTTTTTGGGCCAGAATTGAAAGAGATTATTTCAGACATCACTGAGGGAAAGGGCCATGCCCTCCCACAAGATAAACCTTTCAAGGCTAAGAATAAGTCCAATTTTCGTTCCATTCGCAATATCAGGAACGGACCGGCTTCCAACTCGGCAGCCTCTAGACAAGAGGGTAACGCTTCCCAGACTAAACCAGCTTGGAAATCAGTGCAAGGCTGGAACAAGGGTAAACAGGCCAAGAAGCCTGCTGCTGCTACCAAAACAGCATGAAGGGGTAGCCCCCGATCCGGGACCGGATCTAGTAGGGGGCAGACTCTCTCTCTTTGCTCAGGCTTAGGCAAGAGATGTTCAGGATCCCTGGACACTAGAAATAGTCTCTCAGGGTTTTCTTCTGGAGTTCAAGGAACTACCCTCAAGGGGAAGGTTCCACATGTCTAACTTATCTTCAAACCAAATAAAGAGACAGGCATTCTTACATTGTGTAGAAGACCTGTTAAAGATGGGAGTGATACACCTAGTTCCAACTGTGGAACAAGGTCGGGGGTTTTACTCAAATCTGTTTGTAGTTCCCAAAAAAGAGGGAATTTTCAGACCAATTCTGGATTTAAAAATTCTAAACAAATTTCTCAGAGTTCCATCGTTCAAATGGAAACCATTCGAACAATTTTATCTACAATCCAGGAGGGTCAATTTATGACTACCGTGGATTTAAAGGATGCGTATCTACATATTCCTATCCACAAAGATCATCCAAGGATTTTCACAAAGGTGCTAGGGTCCCTTCTAGAGGTTCTAAGACCAAGGGGTATTGCAGTGGCACCTTATCTGGACGACATTCTAATCCAAACGTCGTCTCTTTCCAAAGCAAAGGCTCATACAGACATTGTTCTAGCCTTTCTCATATCTCACGGGTGGAAGGTGAACGTAGAAAAGAGTTCCCTGTCTCCGTCGACAAGAGTTCCCTTCTTGGGAACGATAATAGATTCTTTAAAAATGAAGATCTTCCTGACAAAAGTCAGAAAGTCAAAGCTTCTAAAGCTTGTCAAGTTCTTCACTCTATTCTGCAGCCTTCCATAGCTCAGTGCATGGTAGTAGTAGGGTTGATGGTTGCAGCAATGGACATAGTTCCTTTTGCTCAAATTCATCTAAGACCATTACAACTGTGCATGCTCAAGCAGTGGAATGGGGACTATACAGACTTGTCTCCAAAGATTCAAGTAGACCAGATGACCAGAGACTCACTCCGTTGGTGGTTGTCACAGGATCACCTGTCTCAGGGAATGAGTTTCCGCAGACCAGAGTGGGTCATTGTCACGACCGACGCCAGTCTATTAGGCTGGGGCGCGGTCTGGGATTCCCTGAAAGCTCAGGGTCTATGGTCTCGGGAAGAGTCTCTTCTCCCGATAAACATCCTGGAACTGAGAGCGATATTCAATGCTCTCCGGGCTTGGCCTCAACTAGCGAAGGCCGGATTCATAAGATTCCAGTCAGACAACATGACGACTGTAGCTTACATCAACCATCAGGGAGGAACAAAGAGTTCCTTGGCGATGAGAGAGGTATCCAAGATCATCAAATGGGCGGAGGATCACTCCTGCCATCTATCTGCAATTCACATCCCAGGAGTAGACAACTGGGAGGAGGATTATCTGAGTCGTCAGACTTTCCATCCGGGGGAGTGGGAACTCCACCCGGAGGTTTTTGCCCAGTTGACTCAATTATGGGACATTCCAGACATGGATCTGATGGCGTCTCGTCAGAACTTCAAGGTTCCTTGCTACGGGTCCAGATCCAGGGATCCCAAGGCGACTCTAGTGGATGCATTAGTGACGCCTTGGTCGTTCAACCTAGCTTATGCATTTCCACTGTTCCCTCTCCTTCCCAGGCTTGTAGCCAGGATCAAACAGGAGAAGGCCTCAGTGATTCTGATAGCTCCTGCGTGGCCACGCAGGACTTGGTATGCAGACCTGGTGAATATGTCATCGGCTCCACCATGGAAGCTACCTTTGAGACAGGATCTTCTAGTGCAAGGTCCATTCGAACATCCAAATCTAGTTTCTCTCCAGCTGACTGCTTGGAAATTGAACGCTTGATTTTATCCAAGCGCGGGTTTTCAGATTCAGTGATAGATACTCTGGTCCAAGCCAGAAAACCTGTGACTAGAAGGATTTACCATAAAATATGGAAAGGATATATCTGTTGGTGTGAATCCAAGGGATTCTCATGGATTAATATTCCCAGGATCCTCTCCTTTCTAACAAGAAGGTTTGGATAAGGGATTGTCAGCGAGTTCTCTAAAAGGACAGAGATCTGCTTTATCTGTCTTGTTACACAGACGACTGGCAGCTGTGCCAGATGTACAAGCTTTTGTACAGGCTTTGGTCAGAATCAAACCTGTTTACAGACCTTTGACTCCTCCCTGGAGTCTAAATTTAGTTTTTTCAGTTCTTCAAGGGGTTCCATTTGAACCCTTACATTCCATAGATATCAAGTTACTATCTTGGAAAGTTCTGTTTTTGGTTGCTATTTCTTCTGCTAGAAGAGTTTCTGAACTATCTGCTTTGCAGTGTGATCCACCCTATCTGGTGTTCCATTCAGATAAGGTTGTTTTGCGTACCAAGCCTGGTTTTCTTCCAAAAGTTGTTTCCAACAAGAATATTAACCAGGAAATAGTTGTCCCTTCTTTGTGTCCGAATCCAGTTTCAAAGAAGGAACATTTGTTACACCATTTAGATGTAGTCCGTGCTTTAAAGTTCTATTTAGAAGCAACAAAGGATTTCAGACAAAACTTCTTTTTTGTTTGTCGTTTATTCTGGTAAGAGGAGAGGACAAAAAGCTACTGCTACCTCTCTTTCTTTCTGGCTGAAAAGCATCATCCGATTGGCTTATGAGACTGCCGGACGGCAGCCTCCTGAACGAATCGCAGCTCACTCTACTAGGGCTGTGGCTTCCACATGGGCCTTCAAGAACGAGGCTTCTGTTGATCAGATATGTGAGGCAGCAACTTGGTCTTCTCTGCACATTTGCCAAATTCTACAAATTTGATACTTTTTGCTTCTTCGGAGGCTATTTTTGGGAGAAAGGTTTTGCAAGCCGTGGTGCCTTCTGTTTAGGTAACCTGATTTGCTCCCTCCCTTCATCCGTGTCCTAAAGCTTTGGTATTGGTTCCCACAAGTAATGGATGACGCCGTGGACCGGACACACCAATGTTGGAGAAAACAGAATTTATGCTTACCTGATAAATTACTTTCTCCAACGGTGTGTCCGGTCCACGGCCCGCCCTGGTTTTTTAATCAGGTTTGAAAAATTTCTCTCTCTATACACTACAGTCACCACGGCACCCTATAGTTTCTCCTTTTTTTCTCCTAACCGTCGGTCGAATGACTGGGGGGGCGGAGCCTGGGAGGGACTATATGGACAGCTCTTGCTGTGTGCTCTCCTTGCCTTTCCCTGTGGGGGAGGAGAATATCCCACAAGTAATGGATGACGCCGTGGACCGGACACACCGTTGGAGAAAGTAATTTATCAGGTAAGCATAAATTCTGTTATTTATTTAAAATGGAATTTATTCGTTCTTTACTTAAAGAAGTCTTAATTGCATTAGAAATAGAGGAATCTGGTCCTCTTGATACTAAATCTAAACGTTTGAATACGGTTTTTAAACCGCCTGTAGTTATTCCGGAGGTTTTTCCCGTCCCTGATGCTATTTCTGAAGTAATTTCCAGAGAATGGAATAATCTGGGTAATTCATTTACTCCTTCTAAACGGTTTAAGCAATTATATCCTGTACCATCTGACAGATTAGAGTTTTGGGACAAAATCCCTAAGGTTGATGGGGCTATCTCTACTCTTGCTAAACGTACTACTATTCTTACGGCAGATAGTACTTCCTTTAAGGATCCTTTAGATAGGAAAATTGAATCCTTTCTAAGAAAAGCTTACTTATGTTCAGGTAATCTTCTTAGACCTGCTATATCTTTGGCGGATGTTGCTGCAGCTTCAACTTTCTGGTTAGAAGCTTTAGCACAACAAGTAACAGATCATAATACTCATAGCATTGTTAATCTTCTTCAACATGCTAATAACTTTATTTGTGATGCCATTTTTGATATCATTAGGGTTGATGTCAGGTATATGTCTTTAGCTATTTTAGCTAGAAGAGCTTTATGGCTTAAAACTTGGAATGCTGATATGTCTTCTAAGTCAACTTTGCTTTCCCTTTCTTTCCAGGGTAATAAATTGTTTGGTTCACAGTTGGATTCTATTATTTCAACTGTTACTGGGGGGAAAGGAACTTTTTTACCACAGGATAAAAAATCTAAAGGTAAATTTAGGTCCGCTAATCGTTTTTGTTCCTTTTGTCATAATAAGGAACGGTATCAGTTTGGAAACCATCTCCAGTCTGGAATAAATCCAAGCCCTTTAGAAAGCCAAAGCCAGCTCCCAAGTCCACATGAAGGTGCGGCCCTCATTCCAGCCCAGCTGGTAGGGGGCAGATTACGGTTTTTCAAAGAAATTTGGATCAATTCGATTCACAATCTTTGGATTCAGAACATTGTTTCACAAGGGTACAGAATAGGCTTCAAGATAAGGCCTCCTGCAAGAAGATTTTTTCTTTCCCGTGTCCCAATAAATCCAGTGAAAGCTCAAGCATTTCTGAAATGTGTTTCAGATCTAGAGTTGGCTGGAGTAATTGTGCCAGTTCCAGTTCTGGAACAGGGGCTGGGGTTTTACTCAAATCTCTTCATTGTACCGAAGAAGGAGAATTCCTTCAGACCAGTTCTGGATTTAAAAATATTGAATCGTTATGTAAGGATACCAACATTCAAAATGGTAACTATAAGGACTATTCTGCCTTTTGTTCAGCAAGGGCATTATATGTCCACAATAGATTTACAAGATGCATATCTGCATATTCCGATTCATCCAGATCACTATCAGTTTCTGAGATTCTCTTTCCTAGACAAGCATTACCAGTTTGTGGCTCTGCCGTTTGGCCTAGCAACAGCTCCAAGGATTTTTACAAAGGTTCTCGGTGCCCTTCTATCTGTAATCAGAGAACAGGGTATTGTGGTATTTCCTAATTAGGACGATATCTTGGTACTTGCTCAGTCTTCACTTTTAGCAGAATCTCATACGAATCAACTTGTATCGTTTCTTCGAGAACATGGTTGGAGGATCAATTTACCAAAGAGTTTGTTGATTCCTCAGACAAAGGTAACCTTTTTAGGTTTCCAGATAGATTCAGTGTCCATGACTCTGTCGCTGACAGACAAAAGACGTCTGAAATTGGTTTCAGCTTGTCGAAACCTTCAGTCTCAATCATTCCCTTCGGTAGCCTTATGCATGGAAATTCTAGGTCTTATGACTGCTGCATCGGACGCAATCCCCTTTGCTCGTTTTCACATGCGACCTCTTCAGCTCTGTATGCTGAACCAGTGGTGCAGGGATTATACAAAGATATCGCAATTAATATCTTTAAAACCGATTGTTCGACACTCTCTGACGTGGTGGACAGACCACCATTGTTTAGTTCAGGGGACTTCTTTTGTTCTTCCGACCTGGACTGTGATCTCAACAGATGCAAGTCTGACAGGTTGGGGAGCTGTATGGGGGTCTCTGACAGCACAAGGGGTTTGGGAATCTCAGGAGGCGAGATTACCAATCAACATTTTGGAACTCCGTGCGATTTTCAGAGCTCTTCAGTCGTGGCCTCTTCTAAAGAGAGAGTCATTCATTTGTTTTCAGACGGACAATGTCACAACCGTGGCATATGTCAATCATCAAGGAGGGACTCACAGTCCTCTGGCTATGAAAGAAGTATCTCGAATACTTGTATGGGCGGAATCCAGCTCCTGTCTAATTTCTGCGGTTCACATCCCAGGTATAGACAATTGGGAAGCGGATTATCTTAGTCGCCAGACATTACATCCGGGCGAGTGGTCTCTTCACCCAGAGGTATTTCTTCAGATTGTTCAAATGTGGGGACTTCCAGAAATAGATCTGATGGCTTCTCATATAAACAAGAAGCTTCCCAGGTATCTGTCCAGATCCAGGGATCCTCAGGCGGAAGCAGTGGATGCATTGTCACTTCCTTGGAAGTATCATCCTGCCTATATCTTTCCGCCTCTAGTTCTTCTTCCAAGAGTGATTTCCAAGATTCTAAAGGAGCGTTCGTCTGTTCTGCTGGTGGCTCCAGCATGGCCTCACAGGTTTTGGTATGCGGATCTTGTCCGGATGGCTACTTGCCAACCTTGGACTCTTCCGTTAAGACCAGACCTTCTATCGCAAGGTCCTTTTTTCCATCAGGATCTCAAATCCTTAAATTTGAAGGTATGGAGATTGAACGCTTGATTCTCAGTCATAGAGGTTTCATTAATACTATGTTACAGGCTCGTAAATCTGTATCTAGGAAGATATATTATCGAGTCTGGAAGACTTACATTTCTTGGTGTTCTTCTCATCATTTTTCTTGGCATTCTTTTAGAATTCCTAGAATTTTACTGTTTCTTCAGGATGGTTTGGATAAAGGTTTGTCTGCAAGTTCCTTGAAAGGACAAATCTCTGCTCTTTCTGTTCTTTTTCACAGAAAGATTGCTAATCTTCCTGATATTCATTGTTTTGTACAGGCTTTGGTTCGAATAAAACCTGTCATTAAGTCAATCTCTCCTTGGAGTTTGAATTTGGTTCTAGGGGCTCTTCAAGCTCCTCCGTTTAAACCTATGCATTCGCTGGATATTAAATTACTTTCTTGGAAAGTTTTGTTTCTTTTGGCCATCTCTTCTGCTAGAAGAGTTTCTGAATTATCTACTCTTTCTTGTGAGTCTCCTTTTCTGATTTTTCATCAGGATAAGGCGGTTTTGCGAACTTCATTTAAATTTTTACCTAAGGTTGTGAATTCTAACAACATTAGTAGAGAAATTGTAGTTCCTTCATTGTGTCCTAATCCTAAGAACTCTAAGGAAAGATCGTTGCATTCTTTGGATGTAGTTAGAGCTTTGAAATATTATGTTGAAGCTACTAAAGATTTCCGAAAGACTTCTAGTCTATTTGTTATCTTTTCTGGTTCTAGGAAAGGTCAGAAGGCTTCTGCCATTTCTTTGGCATCTTGGTTAAAGTCTTTGATTCATCATACTTATGTTGAGACGGGTAGAACTCCGCCTCAAAGGATTACAGCTCATTCGACTAGGTCAGTCTCTACTTCCTGGGCATTTAGGAATGAAGCTTCGGTTGATCAGATTTGCAAAGCAGCAACTTGGTCTTCTTTGCATACTTTTACTAAATTCTACCATTTTGATGTGTTTTCTTCTTCAGAAGCAGTCTTTGGTAGAAAAGTACTTCAGGCAGCTGTTTCAGTTTGATTCTTCTGCTTATAATTTCAGTTTTTTTCATTATAAGATTTAAACTTTGTTTTGGGTGTGGATTATTTTCAGCGGAATTGGCTGTCTTTATTTTATCCCTCCCTCTCTAGTGACTCTTGCGTGGAAGATCCACATCTTGGGTATTCATTATCCCATACGTCACTAGCTCATGGACTCTTGCTAATTACATGAAAGAAAACATAATTTATGTAAGAACTTACATGATAAATTCATTTCTTTCATATTAGCAAGAGTCCATGAGGCCCACCCTTTTTGTGGTGGTTATGATTTTTTTGTATAAAGCACAATTATTCCAATTCCTTATTTTTTATGCTTTCGCACTTTTTTCTTATCACCCCACTTCTTGGCTATTCGTTAAACTGATTTGTGGGTGTGGTGAGGGGTGTATTTATAGGCATTTTGAGGTTTGGGAAACTTTGCCCCTCCTGGTAGGAATGTATATCCCATCACTAGCTCATGGACTCTTGCTAATATGAAAGAAATGAATTTATCAGGTAAGTCCTTACATAAATTATGTTTCTCCAACATAGGTGTGTCCGGTCCACGGCGTCATCCTTACTTGTGGGATATTCTCTTCCCCAACAGGAAATGGCAAAGAGCCCAGCAAAGCTGGTCACATGATCCCTCCTAGGCTCCGCCTTCCCCAGTCATTCTCTTTGCCGTTGTACAGGCAACATCTCCACGGAGATGGCTTAGAGTTTTTTGGTGTTTAAATGTAGTTTTTATTCTTCAATCAAGAGTTTGTTATTTTAAAATAGTGCTGGTATGTACTATTTACTCTGAAACAGGAAACAGATGAAGATTTCTGTTTGTAAGAGGAAAATGATTTTAGCAACCGTTACTAAAATCGATGGCTGTTTCCACACAGGACTGTTGAGAGGAATTAACTTCAGTTGGGGGAAACAGTGAGCAGACTTTTGCTGCTTGAGGTATGACACATTTCTAACAAGACTCGGTAATGCTGGAAGCTGTCATTTTCCCTATGGGAACCGGTAAGCCATTTTCTTAGTTTAAGTAAAAGAATAAAGGGCTTCATTAGGGCTTAAAAAACTGGTAGACATTTTTCTGGGCTAAAACGATTACTTTACTAAGTATATTTGGCAGCGACCGACGCCAGTCTGGTGGGCTGGGGCGCGGTCTGGGAACCCCTGAAAACTCAGGGTCTATGGTTTCGGGAAGACTCTCTTCTCCCGATAAACATGATGGAACTGAGAGCGATATTCAATGCTCTCAAGGCTTGGCCTCGACTAGCAAAGGCCAAATTCATATATCAACCATCAGGGGGTAACAAGGAGTTCCCTGGCGATGGAGGAGCATCCGGGGGAGTGGGAACTCCATCTGGAAATCTTTGCCCAAATAACTCAATTATGGGGCATTCCAGACATGGTTCTGATGGCCTCTCGTCAGAACTTCATGGTCCCTTGTTACGGGTCCAAATCCAGGGATCCCAAGGCGACTCTATTGGATACAATAGTAGCACCTTGGATCTTCAACCTAGCTTATGTATTCCCACCGTTTCCTCTCATTCCCAGGCTGGTAGCCAGGATCAATCTGGAGAGGGCTTCGGTGACCTTGATAGTTCCTGTGTGGCCACGCAGGACTTGGTATGCAGACCTGGTGAATGTGTCATCGGCTCCACCATGGAAGCTACCTTTGATACAGGACCTTCTTATTCAGGGTCCATTCGAACATCCGAATCTGGTTTTCCTCCAACTGACTGCTTGGAGTTTGAACGCTTGATTTTATCAAAGCGTGGGTTTTCAGATTCTGTAATAGATACTCTTATTCAGGCTAGAAAGCCTGTAACTAGAAAAATTTACCATAATATATGGAAAAAATATATCTGTTGGTGTGAATCTAAAGGATTCCCATGGAACAAGATAAAAATTCCTAAGATTCTTTCCTTTCTACAAGAAGGTTTGGAGAAAGGATTTTCTGCGAGTTCTCTGAAGGGACAGATCTCTGCTTTATCTGTTTTACTTCACAAAAGGCTGGCAGCTGTGCCAGACGTTTAAGCGTTTGTTCAGGCTCTGGTTAGAATCAAGCCTGTTTACAGACCTTTGACTCTTCCCTGGAGTCTTAATCTAGTTCTTTCAGTTTTTCAAGGGGTTCCGTTTGAACCCTTACATTCCGTAGATATTAAGTTATTATCTTGGAAAGTTTTGTTTTAGGTTGCAATTTCTTCCGCTAGAAGAGTTTCTGAGTTATCTGCTCTGCAGTGTTCTCCGCCCTATCTGGTCCATGCAGATAAGGTGGTTTTTAGGTACTGAGCCTGGTTTTCTTCCGAAGGTTGTTTCCAACAAAAATATTAACCAGGAGATAGTTGTACCTTCTTTGTGTCCGAATCCAGTTTCATAGAAGGAACGTTTGTTACACAATTTGGACGTTGTCTGTGCTCTAAAATTCTATTTAGATGCTACAAAGGATTTCAGTCAAACATCTTCCTTGTTTGTTGTTTATTCTGGTAAAAGGAGAGGTCAAAAAGCAACTTCTACCTCTCTATCTTTTTGGCTTAAAAGCATCATCAGATTGGCTTATGAGACTGCCGGACGGCAGCCTCCTGAAAGAATCACAGCTCATTCCACTAGGGCCGTGGCTTCCACATGGGCCTTTAAGAACGAGGCTTCTGTTGATCAGATATGTATTACAAATTTGATACTTTTGCTTCTTCTGAGGCTATTTTTTGGGAGAAAGGTTTTGCAAACCGTGGTGCCTTCCATCTAGGTGACCTGATTTGCTCCCTCCCATCATCCGTGTCCTAAAGCTTTGGTATTGGTTCCCACAAGTAAGGATGACGCCGTGGACCGGACACACCTATGTTGGAGAAAACAGAATTTATGTTTACCTGATAAATTACTTTCTCCAACGGTGTGTCCGGTCCACGGCCCGCCCTGGTTTTTTAATCAGGTCTGTTGATTTATTTTCTTTAACTACAGTCACCACGGTATCATATGATTTCTCCTATGCAAATATTCCTCCTTTACGTCGGTCGAATGACTGGGGAAGGCGGAGCCTAGGAGGGATCATGTGACCAGCTTTGCTGGGCTCTTTGCCATTTCCTGTTGGGGAAGAGAATATCCCACAAGTAAGGATGACGCCGTGGACCGGACACACCGTTGGAGAAAGTAATTTATCAGGTAAACATAAATTCTGTTTTTTTGTAGCACTAATTGATGCAGCAAACTTGCAGCCACTTTACTGGCATGCGATAAATTAGAGCTCCACTTGTAATCTAGCTCTGTATCTCTTACTTTTCTTCTTATCCTTGGCTATACGCACTACTGGAAGGGAAAGTAGGAGGGATTCTTAAAGGGACATTAAACACTTTGAGATGGTAATATAAAATGATAAATTGTATATAATAAAACAACTCTGCAATATACTTTAATTATTTATTTTGTCCTCTTTGCCTGTAATTCCATTCTAAAATCGTGAGCTTTTCAGTTCCTGTTAGAAATGGAATTGCAGAACACTGTTAAATCCAGCACAACCATTGGCGGCACACTCTAGTGACCTATTTATAACTGACCCTAATTGGCCACAGCAGAGAAGGTAACACAAGTTACAACCTGGCAGCTCCCAGTGTTTTATAGACACTAAAACTTTACACTTATTTTGTCACTTTTTAAACAACTAATGAAACTTTAAAAAATACATCTATATGTTAGTCATGGACTAATCTTTTCTTTGAATGCATCATTCTATCTAGCATGTATTTAGTGTTTAATGTCCCTT